>NC_140169.1:171830469-171855469 GCF_963971535.1 Notolepis coatsorum
CCGCATTCTATTGAATTTATATCTTCGAGAATCAACGATTTACAAACTACAATTTTTCTTTTCATCTCTATTCTTAGGTTAGGGGGGGTGGGGCGCGATGTATCCGGTGAGGTCAAGGTTAGGGGTTAAAGTAAGGGTTAGGTTTTCATAAACAACCTTTTCAGACGAAAATTACGACGAGTCGAACGAAACGCGGATCCCCTCTAGCCACGACCTTTTTAATCCTCTACCAATACTTGAAATGTGGTCTTTCGCTTCCTTTCCAAAGCGAATGATTGTTGTGATGTTTGCACTGAAAAGTTGCGGGATTTAGTTAAAACAAAACTGCCATTGAAAAGTTATTTTTATAGAAGTAAAAATTTGAATTTAGTTTCAAATGTATTTTACCTAATAATGGAACCAAAGAGGCCAAGATTTGAGCTGTTATAATAAGATGGCGAGGCCGTCGCGTTATTGTGTACAATACTGTTATGATCATTTTGCAAAAAAATCACTGTATCAGGGTACGATATATGATTCCATTTTCCTCTCTCTGGATTCTTCCTCTGTTTTGTACAAATACGCAAGTGGAACACTTCATTTTTCATCTTTTAATTCTATTTTTTCATTTTTTTCCTATTTAATAAAAAAAGTTATTTTTAGTTCCTGTTTCAGAATCATTTAGTCAAATAATGTCATCTGTACAGTTTATGTAAAATAAAATAAAAAAAAATATGTTTTCTTAAATATTTGTAACTTTAAAATAAATTCTTACGCTGCAGTCGTGTTGCCTTGTGTCGCCTTGTGTGTTTTTCCTGTGGAAAACCTTTCGGTTGAAGTGTTTCTTTTGGGAAGAACAGGCAGGGTTAAATAGTTGAGTTCAAAATGAAGACACACACATACAGAGATAAACATCTCTGTCAAGACGTAACTATGTATCATAAGTTTAATTGAAACTATGATTAACAGCTCTGTTGGTATGCATAATGAGAGCCAACACACATATACAGTATACACATTCCAGTTTGATTCCCCTTGGCCATGTGTGTGTGTGAGTTCTTGTACTACAGTACTTCTAATGTCAAATGTTCCCACAAGGGTAGAAACATGAGCTATCAAATAGCTATTAAAAAGGATTAGGCATGTGTGGATAGGGTTAGGGTAAGTGGCTAGGGAACTAATGCAGTCAATGGAACTTAGTCAAGTATATAAACACTAGTGTGTGTGTGTTCTACATCTGTGCACATGTGTGCACGGGCATGTAGTTGAGAAACAAGCGGTTGAGCTTACAGTATATAGAGCCCCCCCCCCTTCTTACATCAGAGCAGGTTCCCCTCTAAGCCGTATGGCAGCGTGGCTGTTTCCCAAGCCGGTTGCTATGAGGGTTTGCCAAAATGTCAGGGGTAATGTGTCAATATCTTGTACAAACAGTACAGCAGCGCCTTCTCCGCTGCCTGTGCCGACACCTACCAACAGCCGGGGTGCACCGTGTTTCTGTTCCTATTCCCGGGATCACCGTGCAAAACACCATCATTCATAATACATCCCCTGTTCCTGTAAAATAAATGAAAACATCGCCCATGACAATTACTCCAAATGCATCCATCACACAGCCTGCCAGGGAGAGCGCGGAGAGAGGTGTTGTATGCCTGCTGGGGGAAATAGCATGTAAGGGAGGGACCTGTTACGACTAACACTTTCCTTCAGCTGGAGGGATGAGTCAGCAGCAGCGCCCCCCCCCCCCACCCCCCACAAGGAGGAGAAAGAAAAGGAGAAAAACAAATCTATATGTGGCCTGCATACGTGTGTGTGCAGGCGTGCACGTGCGAGAGATGAGAGACGGATGGTGACGGACAGAAGGTGTCACAGCACTTGACCGTCTGTTGTGGGCCGACCCCGGTGTAGTACGTACGCTGACAAGTGACGGTGTGCACTGAGTGTGATTGGCAGGGAGATCGCTCTAGCTGTCTTCTTGTCATGCGCCTCCATGCTGGCTGAACCCCTCTGGCTGGAATGTTAATGACACTCGGGCTAATACAGCGCTGCGGGCCGTCTAATGCAGTGTTGCTAGTGCTGCTAGTGGCCACATGTTCACACTGCACACACTCAAGACACACAGATACACATCAGACACGTCAAATGACACGTGGGCATTCTTATCTTGTGTATTATGCAGTCGTGCTCTCTCTCTCTCTCTCTCTCTCTCTCTCTCTCTCTCTCTCTCTCTCTCTCTCTCTCTCTCTGTCTCTCTCTCTCTCTCTCTCTCTCTCTCTGTCTCTCTCTCTCTTTCTTTCTTTCTTTCTCTCTCTCTCTCTCTCTCTCTCTCTCTCTCTCTCTCTCTCTCTCTCTCTCTCTCTCTCTCTCTCTCTCTCTCTCTCTCTCTCTCTCTCTGTCTCTCTCACACACAGACACACACATACACAACATCTTTCACACACTATAAACATGAACACATACACGCAGACAACCTCTCCCACCCCTGAGTTATCAGCTTAACCAAATATTGTCCATTGACCCCTGACCCCTGGCCCCACCTCCCTCCAGCCCCAGTAATGCTACATGTTGAGGTCTCGACTACTGCCAGGTTGACGGAGTGAACTTGTTTATTACTAGCAACAACATTAATTCTTCCAAATGAGCGTGGCCTGCATTAATTATTTAATTTATGACTCTGGGGTATATTCATCCCCACGGGCTAGGCATTCCTTTGCTTTGGATAGCATCAGTGCTGTATAAAGTACTTGAAAGCCATACTTGAGTAAAAGTAAAGGTAGGCCTATCTTACTTGAAAGTGATAAAAGTTCAAAGTCACCCATTAGAAAACTGCTTGAGTAAAAGTCTTAAGTAGCTCACGTAAAAATGTACTTATGTATCAAAAGTACAAGTACAAAGAAACAAAACAGCCAGAAATGTATTTTTTTGTTTTCTGTTGGCAAACTATGTTATAGACCTGTTCGCCGACGACGTCATGACAAAATATGCGCGCGCAGACCCGAGGCCGAAAGGAACGTAATCCTGGTCAGCACAACGGGGAAAACTACGATATATTTGCATTTTTTAGCCATGCTAGCGATCTAAACAATCAATCCATACCAGAGCTAGATATGTAAAAGGTGAAAGACTCACACTCAAATGACATTCAGCCGTTTTCATTTTAAACAACTTCTAGTCAGGGGAGTGCTATGGTTTCTACATAGAGCCCGTTGTACTTCCTGTGGCGCGGCAGGTCGCGCAGGTCCGGGGTAACTTAGTCACGTGACTCAGTTGGTATTGCTGATTGGCTCGAACGCGGTATGTTTGTAAACAGCGAACAGGTCCATTGATTACTGCAATTACTTCATTCACTTACCGCAATGTGTTTTTCTTTTATTTTGAAAGTGTTTCTGTGTTCTTAGGCAGACACAAGAGGCACTTCATTCTGTAGGATGAATATGTGATCCCTACATTTTCCAATAGCCTCCAGCTGCAGCACCAGAGCGATCCCCTCACTAGATGCTGTGACCAGGCATGCGTTCTTCATGGCACTCAACCCCAGATAAGTACTCGCTATTTGCATATCAATAGCGCCGGTCGTCAGGTGTGTTAAATACGTTCTCAGATACATTCACACCTAACTTGTTGTGAATGACATGTTACATTCCATTTGTAGAGGCAATTAGGCACTGTCTTTAGTCTGTGCTCAAGCGAGGGGACATTATATGCGCATTCGCGGGAGCGCGCGCACGTGGCGCAATTAGATGCGTGCAACCCCAGATGATTTCAATAACGCACCACTGGCTGTGACAGCCACAGAGAGCGCGCGCTGATAGGCGGAGAGAACGGAAGTTTCTCTTAACACTTTCCGTGCCAGCCATGCGGTGCCTAGGAACCCTGTTGCGTGCCACCGCTATATTCAATGACAGAGCTCTCATATTTGCGAACGCATAAACTATATCTTAAATTATGTGTCTAATATGGCCGTCGCTTATCAATGACTTGTTTGCAGTCAACATTGTCGAAACGGATTGTTTTTTAATGGGTTCATTTCCGTTTTATACCATTTTGAAAAACGCTTGTTTTTTGAAAGTTTCAGAAAAAAATTAAGATTAGCCCTTTACTGGAATACACTGGAATACACAAAACACGTTGTCATTTTTCGGCCTATTTATGAATCGTTTTCAAATAAACGCTAGATTACCGATAGTATATGTGTACTTATGCACGCTATAGAAGCAGGCTGAAAAATCGATTATCTTATTTCCTGATCACACACACACACATACACACATATGGCACACGCTGATATATAGGTGAAAATAGCTCTGATTATCCCAAGACTGGTAAAATAGATTCCTTACCTCAGATCAGATGTTCTCCAAAAAGATTATTCCAATTCCTGATCGCCATTCCAAATATCGATCGTGTTTATTGATCCAACGCTGGGTACTGGAAACACATATTCTCTGCTGTTCTGATGGTGGGCGATGACTGCAGTACGCTCGGACCTGGGACCTGGGCCCTCATTCATCAACGTGACGTGGAAAATGTTCTATTTCCACACGTAAGCACAGAATTTAGAATGAGTGCACGCACAAAATAAACAGGATTTACCACACGTGCGTACGCAGGTTCTACGCACACCTGTCATGATAAATATCACCTTGGCCCTGCGCCGAGGCTCGTGCACACTTTCACGTATTTGCATACCAGAATCGCCCCGATTAACCATATACGTTAATGCACCACCCCCATGAAATGTGGAAAAGTGGACTAAGCCGAGGGTGTTGTACACTGTCGGATATTATATCTATTAACTTCCTAAAAGACCATTGCTGCCTGGACACCGCAAACACTAATAAAGACCATTAACCACTGTTTTGCCGTTGCCCGTTAGTGTCATTAATGCATGCTGGAATAAGAATGCCTTTCTTAATAAATTTTTAATATTAATAATTATTATAATACAATAAAAGACAGCTCCGTCTTTTAATACACATATATTGTACAGTAACGTCAAATAAATACTACAGTCCCCGCTGAAATAAAGGTTCTGCACGCACATACCAGCAGTGATCTACAGCATAAAAGATAGCCACTTTATAATACTATTCTGAGTAGATAATTCATCTGTATCGCAACAGAGTCACGGATCTGGTCGGGGCAGGTAGCATTATGTCGGGAAAATCCTTATGAAATAAACAAAAGTGAATTAAAGAATTTAAAAACAAAGTTTAGCATATTAAATCGTTTTATAAGCTTTCTGAGTAGATAATTCATCTGTATCGCACGGATCTGGTCGGGGCAGGTAGCATTATGTCGGGAAAATCTTTATGAAATAAACAAAAGTGAATTAAGGAATTTAAAACGAAGTTTAGCATATTAAATCGTTTTATAAGCTTATAGCTTTTTTCGTGCTGATTGGAGAAGGGTCCAGCTGCAGAGCCGGAGAGCAACTCTCAGGGCCAAGATAGCACTTATACTATTTTGAGAGAGACAGCAGAGAGACAGACAGCAGAGAGACAGACAGACAGACAGACAGACAGACAGACAGACAGACACTGTTCCACAGTGTGTGTGTGTGTGTGTGTGTGTGTGTGTGTGTGTGTGTGTGTGTGTGTGTGTGTGTGTGTGTGTGTGTGTGTGTGTGTGTGTGTGCGTGCGTGCGTGCGTGCGTGCGTGGGTGCGTGCGTGCATGCGTGCGTGCGTGCGTGTGTGTGACTACTAGTCTAATAGTAGAGACTCAGCCCCCCCCCCCCCCCCTCTGGACCACCTCCTAGTAGAGACTTCTCTAGGAAGAAGACAAAGATGAGGATTAAGGCGAGACACTGCAGGTGAATAGGCAAATATACTTTTTTTTGTTGATTTTGAGATTTTGTTATATTTTGCTTCCTAAACATGTCTTCTATGAAACTAGTGACAATAAAACGTCAATAACACACATTTAGTTGTTCATTTTACTTCATTTTGCCTTATTGCATCCATAAATGTCCACATATTTAATGGGGAAGTGCCTCATTTGCATATATAACATACATTTCAGAAAACTTGTCTCTACTAGGAGGTGGTCCAGAGGGGGGGGGGGTCTCTACTGGGAGGTGGTCCAGAGGGGGGGGGGGGTCTCTACTAGGAGACTAGTGGTCACACACACACACACTGTGGAACAGTGTCTATCTGTCTGTCTGTCTGTCTCTCTGCTGTCTGTCTCTCCGGCTCTGCAGCTGGACCTTCTCAAATAAGCACGGAAAAGCTTTTAAGCTCATAGCTCCAATTTGGGTCCAAAATTGCGGTACAAATGAAGGAGGTGTCTCGGGTAGTGGACTCTAGTTAATATTATGTTCTCTCTGCAATTAGACTGCCCCTCATTCATTCATTCATCCCTATCTGATGCTATCTCTGAAAACAGTTCCTGCGAGCGCAGTCAGTGCACCCGATAACGCTATATATATAAACCTGCATTCATTCGGAGAGAAAGACCTATTCCACATGCTATTTAGGGTTTGACAATAATTACACTAATATCGCTATTTCACAATGAACTATAATGAATTACGGGGGTCATACAGAACACGCGCCAGTGTCTTTATTTCCGCGTTGAAACGAATGCATGTACTGAGGAGCGCTTGTGCCGTAGTAACGATATTCTACCACTTGGCGTCAGCTAAGCATGCTCAGAGCTGTGCGTACACATAAGCACGAAGTCAAGTTCAAGTTGAAATTGATGAATCCCACTCTTTGCTTAGAAATGGTCGTACGCACAGCTTAAGCACATATCTGTGCGTAAGTCACGTTGGTGAATTAGGGCCCTGGGACTTATAGGAACCCAAGGAGGACAACCTACACTACCTTAGGCTTACTGCACCCTATGTGGATACTGTGATACTGTGAATAATGTATATTTCAGTGGATACCGTGATACTGTGAATAATGTATACTCAGTAGATAGTAAATTATAACACTACCTCATGCATACTGCACCTTATGTGACACTGTGAATAATGTGAATATTCCTCAGCTAGTCAGATAGTAAATTATATTGACCATATTGATCAAATTGTTTACACTGCCTGTGTTGTTTTTTACTACCTGTATACTGTGTTGTTTTACTACCTGTACCCCCCCCCCTCCCCCCCATGCTGCTATGATGCCTGAATTTCCCCAAGGGGATCAATAAAGGAATATCTTATCTTATCTTATCTTATTACATGCCTGACAAGTAAAATGTGGAAGCAGGACTTTTTTTTCTCCATGCGTTTCATTCAATCCAATACAATGGGGTGCAGTACCATCCGGAGAGACAATAGGGGGCGGTATTATCCCTGTTCGAGCTCAGACAGATCCCCACTGGTAACGTGAGGCTAGATTGATGAAAAATGAATGGAAATCGATAAAAAAAAAAAAAACGATTAAATACGAGATCTCTCGTCGTCAGGCACTCAACGGTTGGCATGAACTAACGAGAAATCTCGTCGTTGGCACTGAAAGTGTTAAGGGTTAGGTTTAGGCCCTCATCTAAGAGAGGTTAAGGTTAGAGTGACAGTTAGGGCTGGTAATCCTTCCTGTAACAAAGCAACATAGGCCCTCAACCATAGAGGTTAGGGTTAGGGTTAGGGTTGGGGAAGTATTTTACTGTATTGTACCAATTCTGCAATGAATGAATGAATGAATGAAAACTTTATTTAACAGATTGCAGAATGGGTACAATACAGTACGGCTCAATACATACAATTGTTAAGGGGATGCAGACCTGAGAAAGACGTTTGTCTTGTTTCCATCAGGGTCCCCCATTTTCAATTCATATAGACATATATGACATACATGACATACAGATAGTCAGTACTGCTACATCTATACATTTATGACATACCAGATTTGCAAATACAGTACTGTTTGTGATACAGAAGGAGTCAAGAAAAGGGAGTATATACATTTGACGTAGAAACTGTACATTGGAGGTTGGGTGGGGGGGGTTGGGTACATTGGGATATTGACAACCATACTGGGTAATTTACATTGGAGGTGGTTGGGGGGGGGGGGGGGGGGGCGGGGGGCATACTGTATAAACAAGTAACACTGTACATTGAGGGGGGGGGGGAGGAGACACTGTACAAACAAACACAATTGTACATTGAACTATTGACAAAACCATACTAGGTAAATGACTGTACATTGGAGGGGGTTGGAATGATTGGGTTAGGATATTTACAGGGGCCAGTGTTGAATTGCAGTCTCCCGTAGGTGTCCCTTGAGAGAGGTTTTGAAAGTGGGTAGTGATCCACATTCCTTTACAGCTTTGGGTAGGGCGTTCCACATTGATGTGGCATAATTGCGAAACGTGTTTAGTCCCTTATTTGAGCCGAATCTGGGTTTGACATGATTTGTGGAGCTCCCTCTGGTGTTGTGATCGTGGTATTCACTGACCAATCTGTTAATAAAGTTTTCAATCAATCAATCAATTCCTGGCCGCGACCCTCTCTCCAACCGCACGTCTCAACCGAGCTTGGTCAAGGGGGAGGGGCTAGGCCCAATGTGGAGTGACGTCCCCTCTCCGTCAATCAGCACGCGCTCTCTGTGGTAGAGAAACGTCCGTACTCTCCGCCAATCAGCGATAACTTCCGTACTCTCCGCCAATCAGCGCTAACTTCCGTACTCTCCGCCAATCAGTGCACGCTCTCTCTCTGTGGCTGCCACAGCGTCTAGTGAGGGGATCGCTCCGGTGCTGCAGCTGGACGCTACTCAAATTCTCTGTGGATGTGGCTGTGGGCCAGGGGTGCAGCAGTATCAGCACCTGCACTATCGTTGATGGACCAGGAGGCGGCTGCGTTCGTCATGGTGTTTCCAGAGACAGAAGAATATTCACAATTACAAACGGATGTGGGGTGTCGTAGAAACAGGGGTGTAAAAATTACCCAGAAATTATACTTAAGTGAAAGTATGGGGTACCGTCTCAAAATCATGCTCAAGTAAAAGTCAGAGTATCTGGCTAAAAACACACTTGAGTAAAAGTAAAAAAGTTTCTACTTTTAAATGTACTTAAGTACTAAAAAGTAAAAGTAAAACCTTTTTTTATGACTGTATTCTTCTGATAGCAGGTGTTTAATCAAAGATCACCGCTTTCTAATCTTGCACAAGGACCAATCAGCATGGGTATGGGCAGGTTACATTTTCCATTGACATTGATGGGGATTTGATTGGCTGTTTTTAAATAAAGTGCGGCCGCAGGATTAATAATGTTAATGTTAGTTCGGCCAGAGAAACAAATATAAAATAGTTGGACCTGCGAGATTTGTACTTTGTACTTTGTAGGTCTGCATTTTAAATGTAAGGAGTAAAAAGTATGTTTTTTTCCTCTGAAATGTAATTGATAAAAGTACAAATATACAAACCTAATAATACTTGAGTAAAGTACAAATCCCCCAAAACAGTACTTAAGTATTGTAACGAAGTACAATTACTCAAGTACTTTACACCCCTGCGTAGAAGATATGCCTCATCTCGACTTGAAGAGACGGTGTCCAATGTTAATGCAGCGAAGTAAAAGAGAAAGTTGAAATAAATATAAAAACTCAAGTAAATTGTAGATACTGCCAGAAAATATTTACATACTGTAACAAAGTACTTTTACTTTGTTACTTTATACCACTGGATAGCATTCACTCTGATTCACTTGTGGCCAGGAAGATCTCGTACTAGAATGTACTGCATGTTGAGTTACGTTTATTTTGATATGGACATTACAGTAGCATTAGAATTGTAACATACATTTATGCACAAAAGACCAGATACACTGAGTTTAGTGTTTGTAGTCTGTCCACAGGAGGCTTTTATAGGAAAGTTAAAATGATATACGAAAATGTATCCACAAATACATAGACTATCCACAAGTACAGATGTAGATACATATTAAATACATCCACAAATACATAGACTATCCACAAGTACAGATGTAGATACATATATTAAAATGCATCCACAAATACATAGACTATCCACAAGTACAGATGTAGATACATATATTAAAATGCATCCACAAATACATAGACTATCCACAAGTAGGTGTAAAGGTACACGTACACGTATCCGTACCGAACCGAACCGTTTCAGTGTGTACCGTACTGTACCAAACGGCTGTGTAGTGTACCAAACGAATACAACGGTATGTTAACCACTAACCCACCGGGGGCAGTTTTTTTCCCAATCTAATATAATTATTATTATTTAAAAAAGAAATTACAAGTTGATTATTAATATCAATATAGAATATTCGTTGACAGCCCTGCAAGTACAATTAGTTACTGCACACTACATCACCCCCGAGTGGAACATGGAAAGCCAAACTTTCCCCCACTGTACCGAAAACCCGTACCGAACCTTGACTTCAAAACCGAGCTACGTACCGTACCGTGGTTTTTGTGTACCATTACACCCCTAGATACATATATTAAATTGTATCCACAAATACATAGTCTATACACAAATACAGATGTAGATACATATACTAAAATGTATCCACAAATACATAGACTATACACAAGTACAGATGTAGATATATATATTAAAATGCATCCACAAATACATAACCTATACACAGATATAGATACATACTAAAATGCATCCAGACTATACACAAGTACAGATGTAGCAGTGGAGGTTATTGCATGACAACTAGTGAGGCAGTGCTTCACTAGTATACAGACAAAAAAAGATAAAATATATATATTATTACATATTTAAAGTTTTTAAATTTTTGTATATTTTTTATGTGGCCGTTGTGTTTATTATGTGTGTGTGTGTGTGTGTGTGTGTGCGTGCGTGCGTGCGAGTGTGTGTGTGTGCTGTAGTAATCAATGCTATTGGGTCTGTGCTAAATGACAGTGAGTGCAGAGGTTTTCTAGCATCAGATGTTGTTTGTAGGCCTGTTTGAAGTGTGAGATGGAGGTTATTGCTCTGATGTGGAATGGGATCTCGTTCCAAATTTTGCTGTTTGTGTGGAAGAATGATCTTAGACCATAATTATTTGTGTAAGCCGGTACTGGAATGAGTGCATGTGGGATTGATGTGGTGGTACTTCTTGACTTGTAGCCTATTGTGTCTTGGCAGTAAAGCTGTGAGTGTTGGGGAAGTATTATTTCTGAGCATAAAATAGAACTTAGTGGCTAGATTTTTTGTGTAGTTCTGAAAGGTTGTAGCAGGGAAGTGTGAGAGTACAGTACATTGTCCAGGATGGACATTTACCATGCATTTTATAAGCTCTTTTTGCATGAAATTGCAAGAAAATTGCATGTAGATGTGTTTGAAACAGTGAGGATGAGAAATGGTCTGATCTTGCTGTAAACAAATAGTTTTTGATTTGCCTTCTTGACTAAGCTATTGTTGTGATGTGTGTAAGTGAGGTGTGTGTCAAGAGTTACTCCAAGGTATTTATTACTAGTGCCTGTTGTCTTTAACTGTAGTGTCTGTCTGCTGTCTTCATAACCACACTGTCTGTGTCTGTACTTCTTTATTAATTTTTTTTTAATCTCTCTCGTCCTCCCCAATTTTTTAACTCACCAGCCACTACTGACACACACATTGGGGGATGTTTTATAAATATAATATAATGTAATAATTTGTGCTTCACCAAAAAATTTGGTCAGCAGCCGCCACTGAGATGTAGATACATATACTAAAATGTATCCAGAAATCACAACCTATAATACACAAATGCAGATGTAGATACATATACTAAATTACATACCAATTAAATAGCCAAAATACATTACGCAAATACAAAATACGGATGTGTCTATAGAGGTGTTAGGTGTGTTAAGCCATCATTTAATACCTCTATTAAAAACATAAATTGTGTTATTTTTTCTTTTTTATATATATTATAACTAAGGTATTCTTAGACAGTGCAGAGTATGGTGATAGATTGATTTGATTTGATGATTTGATTTGATTTTTATTTAGTACATACAATTTATACAATAGTATAAAAACAAGGGGTACAAGGATAACATGTGAAAGTCTGTCGACTTGTTTCCAACATGGTCCCAAGAAGAATACAATAAATCACAAAGAAAGAGTTAAGAAGATAAAATAGATACAACAAGTAGATAAAATAGACAACACAATTTTCTGAAAGAACCTCATTACAGCATGTCATGTTCCTGTTCTTCAAGAGTGGTGGCCAAGCACCCTCTGCAACCTATTGTTGCAGATGTCGCTTCACACCCCTCTTGAAGACAGCAATAGTGGGGGAGTTTTGGATGGCCCTGGGCAGAGAGTTCTACAGCCGGCAGGCTGTAGACAGAAAGCCATTCTGTGAATAGGAACCCTTTCTAGGCTCATAAACTGAGAGCTGTCCAGACCGTAACTGTCGTCCGTGGACCTGGCCAGGCAGGACAATACGAGAGCATAAATATCTGGGGGCAGATCCATTTAACATTTTATACATATGTCCCAGTTTCAGAAAGGAGACCCTCTGCTCCACAGGGAGCCATCCCACCTCATTGAAGTGACATGGCTCAATATGGGTTCGAGGTGGCAGATTTAGGACCAATCGTATGGTCTTATTTTGGCTGGTTTGTAGCCTGTGTTTACTTTCCACTGTAACACCACTATACCAGTACGTACATGCATAGTCATATTGGCTGAGGATCATGCAGTTGGCAAGCAATTTCATAGTTTCCAGTGATAAGAACCTCTTTTTTCTGTGCAAAAATTTCACCCTTGTGTTAACTTTTTTGGGCCATTGTTTTCCCTGAGAGTGTTTGGTCGAGGTCTGCACCTAGGTATTTAACACAGTCTCTAGACTCGACACTGAAGCCATTACAGCTGATCTCAATATATAGGACATATGGGGGAGACAGAAGTCATGCAAAAATCGTTTTACTTTTACACAATCCAAACCCAGGACATTCGTAAGCTTATTGAGGTACCAAGACACCCTGAATGTTGCATGTTCTAATAATAAATTGATTGATTGATTGAAAACTTTATTAAATCATTTGATGATCAGCTCGTTGGAGCTTTCGCTCAAACATCTGAAGCCAACTGCATCCTGGTGGAGCAGTTGGCTAAGGTGTATGTCATGTGGACTACTTGTGACATCATAGGTAAATCAAATAAAAAAGGTGCATTTATATAGCGCTTTTATCCAAAGTGCTTAACAATTTGTTCCTCACATTTGACCCATTCACCCACACATTCACACACCGACGACGAAGGCAAACATGCAAGGTGCCAACCTGCTCACCGCAAGCAGTTAGGGGTTAAGTGTCTTGCTCAAGGACACTTTGACACGCTGCCCGGGAGGCGTGAATATTTTAGGCAATCAACTTGTGTTTAGCGTTTCTCTGATTGGCCACTACGCCCATGTGACCGCGGCAGCGCGAGAGAGCTGCAGCGCGGAAATAGGCTGTCTATTGCCTCGCGCTGCAGCGCGAAAATAGGCTGTCTATTGCCATTCTCTAAGACAAACTCTAACCTTAACCAGCTCCTTAACAGCGCCTAAACTTAACCCTTCTAACCTTAAGCAACTCCGAAACTATGCCTAACCTTAACCTTAACCAACTCCGAAACAATGCTTAAAGTTAACATGCCTAAACTTAACCGGCGAAAGAATGCATGTTAAAAAATATTGCCATTCTCTAAGACAAACTCTAACCTTAACCAGCTCCTTAACAGCGCCTAAACTTAACCCTTCTAACCTTAAGCAACTCCGAAACTATGCCTAACCTTAACCTTAACCAACTCCGAAACAATGCTTAAAGTTAACATGCCTAAACTTAACCGGCGAAAGAATGCATGTTAAAAAAAAATCGAACTTGTTACCAACGGACCGCAGGATCCGCGGCTCCGCAGCGCTGCCAGTTGAGCTAGTTGTAGATCTTAAAAGAGGGAGGATTACTGCTACAAAATGCTGCCGCGACAGAGCTCCGCGGCAGAGCGGAACGCTCCGCGGCAGAGCGGAGCTGCCGCTCCGCTCTGCTGCTGCCGCGGGGGCGTGGCTAGACGCAAGTTGGGCGTGGCTAGACACAAGTTGGTTGCCTTTAATATTTAGGCGCCCGGGAGCAGCGGGAATTGAACCGGGAACCTCCAGATGACCAGAAGACTGCTCTATGTGCCACTGTCGCCCCAGGTTAAAATCATGACTAAGGTGTCGATGATGTATTTGACATGGTATAAACAGTATTTAAATCATGTGCACAAAAAAACACTTTATTGGTGTTGGCAAAAACAAAGTTCCCACAAACAATCTTGCTCAAGAAATTTGTCATGACATTTGCACACACCATTTGACAAATGAAATGTCTCGAGAAAGGTCTTACCGAAACGCAATAGGAACACAGGGGTGGTCGACTGTGGGGATCTTCATCCACTGCTTCTATTTGGAATTCTAAAATAATCGTAAGTCTTATCCATCCAGATTTTCTCAGGATCCGATCCACCTTCCACGCAAATCCTGTCGCTTTTATAACTAATAACCACACAAGGCATTAGTTTACAACTGAGCTGACTTAACTAATAAGACAACGGATTTCTCCGAACTGTGACTTAGGGGGGCGGTACAGTGGCGAGCCCCTTTGTCTCAGCTTCTCAGGGTCATATGTAGAAACACTCTTATTCTAAGGGCTTATGCTACAGCCCCTTAAGACAGAAGGGCTTACTCTGTGCCTTGTTTACTTCTCCCTCTCCCTCGCCGTGACATCTTGACCTTTGGAGCGACGTGCACCGAGGTCTCTATAAGCACTCTCTCACAAGGGGATTACAGGAGAGTAAAAGGCTTTGCAACTTGAAAGCATATTTGTGGGCACTAATGAGCAGAAAGTTCATTAATCCAATCATTCCTAATGGCTGTGCTGCAAATACGCTCCCTGTTCACTCATATTCTTATGTGTTTACGGAGCAAAACATTTTTAAAGGTCACGTTTCCACCTCAGACGTGGCATCGGCACCATATAGTCGTGTAACTTATGAAGAGCAAATCAAGTTGTTATAGACTGCGAAGTGACTGTATCGTATTTTTAACACGCTTAGGTTATACCCAGGTCAAGATCGCTTGAGTTTCTTGCATGAAACTGTGTTTTCTGGTCTCCGATCTAGACACGTTTAAGTTGAACCTTTATTAATCCCATTGGGGAAATTCATTCTCTGCATTTGACCCATCCTAACTATTTAGGAGCAGTGGGCAGCCACACAGTGCGGCACCCGGGGACCAACTCCAGTTGTAATGTAATGCCAGTGCCTTGGTCAAGGGCAATGGTAGGAGTATACCTAGCATGTATGTCTGTATGCTGTGGGAGGAAACCCACGCAAACACAGGGAGTACGAAGGTTATCCTATAACCCTAGTTGGTTCAGAGTCCCTGATATCGCCGGGCAGTCAGGTCCTGTTTGGTCAGTTTTTGGCGGAAGGACACCATTAGAGGAACTATATAAATGGCCCCCTAGACGCAGAGTGTTCGGTCAAAAAATTTATTTCGCCGGGAAATCAGCGCGTGTTTGTGCATTTCAAAACTACCGTGTAAGTAATTTGTTGGACTTATTATAGCATTCGCTAACGTTTATGACCGTCTATAGTGTTTGTGAGATGTTTTTCCAGACATTCTGGTAATATTTTCCACTCAGAAAGCTTGTTTTCAAAAGTAGCGCTGTGTACTGATATTTTCACCCAGGCTGCGGTGCGTTAGCTGCTGAGCTAACGCGTGACTAACGTGAACACAATTGACGTATTTATTTCACAAATGCAGTGTTTTCAAATAGCCACATTGCTGTATTTAGTGTATTCATTAGTGGGTCATATTCGTATATATAACATATTTCATTTTATCAACCTAGAATTGACGACAAGGCCTATGCTCCCATGCTAGCGTTGGCTAACAACATCCAGCTAAGAGCCAGGAAGGGCCAGGCAGAGCCACGCTACTTCTCTACCCAGGAAAAATGTTTCTAAGATAAGGCTCTATGAAGAGAATGGGGTAAGTTTAATTAAAATCTTTTATCTAATCTAGTTTCATTAATTAATTCATAGCTTTTGAACAATAGATGCTATTTCTAATCTGTCAGCTGTTCTATATTGCCAACAAGATTGTCTACATTCCATTCATTACACATACATCAGAAATAAGCAAGGAAAGTGCTTGAAAATAAATTGTTATCTTCCAAGTTTAATTTCAACAAGTTCAAGTGCAACTACATATGAACCATAATAATAGAAATGTGGATGATAATCATACACTTATTTTATATAATTGGAAAGCCCTAGTTGTTAGCTTCAAAATGGTACCAAATATGAGGTACTTTGAAATACCCAGTAGCTAATAATCTATCACAAACCAATGCAAGTTCATGTTCAGGGATTTGCTAAATGGGCCAGAGGACCCCTAAGTTATGTGAATACTGGCTGAGACCTTATGGGGATATATTCGTCTTTCGCGCGCCTATTGCGCACGCGCTGAAAAATTTCCATGCACCTTGCATTCGCCCATGGCCATGCCTGCTCCTGTGTTCCTTAAAACACAGGGTGTGGCCACTTCCATGCCCTTCCGAGTCTGAATTTCACGCATGAAAACGCAGGAGACGCTCAGCCAGTATTCACATAACTAGGGTTATAGGATAACCTTTGTTATGTTTCATCACTGTCTGAGTGTCCCGCTCCAGACCTTATTGGGATCAAAAGGGGGGAGCGGGCGCGCAGTCACCGACAAATGTACCCCCTGAGCGCCCGTCCCCCGCTCGTCCTAACGAGAGGGGGGGGGGGCAGTCAACTCCGACCAATATGCGAAATAGGGAAAAGTCACCCTAGGGACCATAGGGAACAGTCACCCTAGGACGCACAACTTGAGTGGGACCGCGTGTGAAACACAACCTGCGGTCCACACCCACACACTCCTGCTAGCCCACCCAGTGGCGGGGTGCAGGAGAACCAAAGTGTAGCAGGGGGCAATGCCCTCGCACAACCAATGTGACAGGCGTTGCTTGGACAGCACCTCACCTGTTTTGGGGCCACCGTAACAGACAAGTAGTTGGTAGCCCTGAGGTACACTGCCAGCGCATGGACAGGACACAACAGGTGAAGGCTCCTCTCCGCCTGGTATGCCGCGAAGACTCCCTGAGGAGGAGGTTCTGAAACTCTCTGAGGAGGCTCTGAAAACTCTCTGAGGAGGCTCTGAAAACTCTCTGAGGAGGAGGCTCTGAAACTCTGAGTTCAAGTTTCAAGTTCAAGTTTCTTTATTAGTTGTCATACAGAAGTACAGAATACTTTTATACAAAATGCTTCTTTCTGTTACGCTCCAGAGACTGTGCTAGACAAAAATAGATAAGTATAAAATAAAATAAGTATAGCAGTATAAAATAGAAGTCACATACGTAGACACAAGTGTTCAGTATGTACATATGTACAATGTTCAATGCAGAGTAGAAGAAACTGAGTTACCATACAATATACTATACAATATACTAATATACAATATACTATATAGTGCAAAGGAGAAATGGGATGAGGTACAATTTAGGTACAATTTACAGTAAGGTGTAATGAGGTATGGGTTGTAGTGCAAATTCTTTACCAATAAATATAAAGTGTGTTTAGGTGTTCTAAAGTGTGTAAAGTGGGTGCTGCAGTGAGTTGTTTGTTTAAAGTGAGTGTGTGTGTGTGTGTGGATGTGTGTGCTGTGAGTGCATTTGATGGTTGTTACATAGTGTTATTGTTCGTTGAGCATCCTGATGGCCTGGGGATAGAAGCTTCTTCTGAGTCTTTCTGTGCTTGCCATGAGACTCTGGTATCGCTTGCCTGACCGCAGCAGTTCAAAGAGGCAGTTGTTTGGGTGGCTGGAGTCTTTGATAATTCTCTTAGCCTTACCCATGCACCGCTTGTTGTAAATGTTCTGGAGAGTGGGAAGCCCCCCTCCAATTGTGCGTTCGGCTGAACGGGCCACTCTCTGTAGTCTGCTACGGTCTTGTGCGGTGCTATTCCCAAACCAGGAGGTGATATTGCCAGTCAGGATGCTCTCTATTGTACATGAGTAGAAGTTATTAAGGATCTTCTGACTGACTTGGAACTTCCTTAGGCGCCTGAGGAAGTAGAGGCCGTTGCCGTGCCTTCTTCACAACACTGTCAACGTGTGTGGTCCATGTCAAGTCCTCGGATATGTGGACTCCGAGGTACTTAAAACTGTTCACTCTCTCAACCGGTGCCCTGTCGATGCTGAGGGGGCTGTAGTCCCTGACCCCCGACCTCCTAAAGTCCACAATCATCTACTTTGTTTTGCTGACGTTCAGGGAGAGGCTGTTCTCTTGACACCATCCCGCTAGGACCTTGACCTCTTCCAGGTAGGCCCTCTCGTCGTTTGCAGAGATCAGGCCCACCACTACTGTGTCATCAGCAAATTTGATGATTGAGGAGGAGGCTCTCTCACTGAGGGGGAGGCTCTAAAGCTCTCCGAGGAGGCTCCCCCTCATAATCTTGTAGGGTCAGCTGGCATACCGGAGAGACAACCACTCAAAAAAAGGGGGTTGCTCCTTCTTCACAACGCCAGACACTCCTGCTAGCCCACCTGGTGGCGGGGTGCAGGAGAAGTCCGGGTACTCAGGACTGCCTGGGAGACAGACCCCCCAGTCATGTCCATGAGGTAAAACCTGACAAAAGGACCCGGGGAGGACCAGGAGGCTGCAGCGCAGATGTCCTCCACCGAGGCCCCCCCAAGCAGGGCAGCAGAGGCTGCCACTCCACGAGTGGAGTGTGCCCTGACGCCTGCGGGGGGAACCTGTCCGGCCAAAGTGTAGCAGAGGGCAATGCCCTCGCACAACCAATGTGACAGGCATTGACTGGTAGCCCTGAGGTCCTGTGTGCGCCTAAGGTACACCGCCAGCGCACGGACAGGACACAACAGGTGAAGGCTTCCCTCAAACTCACCCACGTGAGGGGGAGGGTGAAACGCCTGTAGCACAATATCCCTGGAGCGATAAGAGCTCCGGATATTTTTTGGCACAAAGGCTGGATTGGGCCTCAGTCACGCTGCTATCACCCTGTATAGACAGACACTCAGGCCGAACCGAAAGAGCACATAGCTGACCCACGCATTTAGCGGAGGTGATGGCCAGAAGGAACGGCGTCTTGAAAGACAGCCGATCCAACGGCGCCTGCTCAAGAGGTTCAAACGGGGCCCCCGACAGTCCCCCCAGGACTAGTTGGAGGTCCCAGCTTGGGAACAGAGCACGTTCAACAGGGTTGAGGTGCCGTGCGCCCAGCTGTAAACGTCTCACGAGAGGATGGCTGAATAATGTTCTGCCCTCAAAGCCCACATGACAAGAAGATATAGCCGTGGCATATACATTTACATTTTACATTTAGTCATTTAGCTGACGCTTTTATCCAAAGCGACTTACATGTTCTGTACGACAAGCCATCAGGAAGGGCACAACTCTATCAGCTGAGCAACAATGTTCATCAAAGTGTTGAGTGCTACAATGTAGGTTAGTTTATTAGGACAAGTGCATGACAGTACTTTTTTTTTTTTTTTTTATTCAGATAATGGTTGAAGAAGTGCGTCTTTAGTCGACGGCGAAAGATTGGACGTGTTTCGGCTGTCCTAACTGGGGTGGGTAGTTCATTCCACCATTGTGGGGCAAGGACTGAGAATAGGCGACTTCTCTTTGATGACCCTCCCGGAGCTTGGATAGGAGTAGGTCTGAGGCGGCCAGAAGATGCAGAGCTACTTTCACAGTCAAGGCCGAAAGCCTATCCAAGATAGACTGGAGGAAGGACAGAACCAAGTTCAGGGGACATGATACCGGGTCCAGGCTCTCAGCCTCACACCACTCTCGAAACATACGCCACTTCCCTGCGTAAACCGGGAACCAGGGGAGAATGTGTCTCGGGTAGCGGACTCTACGTATGTTCTCTCTGCAAACAGACTGCCCTATATCTGAAATCACGCTTCCCGTGGAGCACACCCTGTGACAAGTCTTCCGATAATGCAAGATAAACCGTGCTGCATTCATTCGGAAAGACCTATTCCAAATCGCTGCTGGCGGGACAAAACCTCCTAACTCCATATTTGTTTTTAATTTTTTTTTAATTTTGTATCAACTCAGTAGATCATCCTCCATGTGTGTGTGGTTTTACAAAGTCTACACAATGGGATCTATGTTCGTTTTTTTCATCTGCTGAAAAGTTGGGTTTTTGGAGTTATGAGGTTTTGTCCCGCCAGCAGCTAAATGCTATTTATAGGGTTTGACAATAATTACACTAATGTCTCTATTTTACAATTAACTATAATTAATTATGAGTCATACTGAAGTAACCGAACATGTCAGTGTTGAAACTCTAATGCATGGAAGCTTATTCCGTCTGTTGCAGTTTTCCTATTCTACCGCTTGGTGCCATCATGTACGCACAGTCGGAGTTGTGCGTAGATGTATGCACAATCTCAAGCACACGTTCATATTGATAAAATCCCACACTTTGCTTTGAAATGATCGTACACACGGTTTACGCACATATCTGTGCGTACGCAGCATTGATAAATGAGGGCCCAGGGCTTTTTGTACTGCAGGTCTCCAGTATGAAGCACAGCTTGGAGAGTAACGTTAGCTCAGAAAGAAGTCTACCCATCCACAGTGTCACAAGTAGGAAACAGGGCAACATTCTGAACTCACTTTCTACGCCACATTGCGTATGATATTGTATCTTGTATGATAAAGTTGGGTGGTTCTCTCTGGTAGAGAGACGTGACTTGCACTGGCATCCATTTCTGTATGAAACACCGTCATCGGTGTGTGAATGTGTGAGTGAATGGGTAAAATGTGAGGAACAAATTGTAAAGCGCTTTGGATAAAAGCGCTATATAAATGCAACCATTTACCATTTACCATTTAAGGTCCCCAGAGTTTGCACTGAATTAGGAAAATCTGCTTTTAGCTTCTGTGCCCCTGAGTCTGGACACATGGAATGTTTTGCAAAGCATTTTTAAACTCAATACGTTAGTATTTGGGCCAAACTGGTGACAAAGGGTTTCCAGGCCTTTGCAGTGATGGCGCAGACACTGTGGAATAAGCTCCCTCTCAACATCAAGTCTACCAACACCGTACAGACATTCAAGGCCTTGCTTAAAACCCACCTTTTCGCTCTGGATGATCACTGAGTTACTTGCTGTTGTGTTGTGTGTCCGAGGTTTTCTTATGTTCTCTGTCTGTCCGTCTGCCTGGTTCCATGTTTCCATTGTCCTGTCCATTTATTCGTATAATTTTCTTCCCCCAGGCTGCACCCCGGACCGATGTAAAAATTTATATCATATCATATCATCAGTATCCATTGGTCAGTTTAAATCTTAAATAGCAAACCATTTCCCATGTAGTTTCCCATGTATTTGTAATTCATATTAAATGTTTAATTGATTGACTTTTCTGTTTCTATATTGTTTTTGTATTTTTAGGTACTGTACCTCCCGACATCATTGTAAATGAGAGCTTGCTCTCAATGATCCTTCCAGATGAAATAAAGATTGCATGAAGGAATACCAAAACAGTATTCTATGATGACAAACAAGCGGCATTTATCAATCTATCTCAGTTCATGATATGTCTGTAGTTAAGTGATAGACCTCTAAAGACGGCTCCTCTCATCTCTCCTGGATCTCCTACAGCTGTGGGGAAACATCTAGTATGGAATTAGTCTATCTATCGCGTTAACATTCTCTTTTAATTATTTTTTAACCGGGGGGCTGACAGACAGATTGAGGATGATTGCATGTCCCAGCAAATATCAAGTAATTGAATTCTGTTTTCTACTTTGAATTCTCTCCGAGGTGCGTGTAAAGGGGCTGGTCAGAATTCCACATGGCGCATGTGTGTGGGTGTGTGTGTGTGTGTGTTTGTGTGTGTCTGAGTGTGTCCATAATGTCAGGGCTGTTCGTCTTCGCGTGGGTAAAACAACCACAGCCTTGTCACCAAACTCCCCATCCTCCCTCCCGACAAACTCTGTACCCCCAGTTCCCACAATCCCCCCCTTCCTCCACCAAGCCCCCTCCCTCTCCACCCCTAAAACCCCCCTCACTCCCGCCTCTGCCACCTTGACCTTCTGGCTCCCAGAGCGCTGAAGGTATACACTCAGGGGCCACAAAGGCCTCGTTTGTGTGCGTCCCCTGCCTGGATAGCCTGCAGTGCCGAGGCCATCGCCTCCACCAACCCCCATGTCGGAGGACTGTGACCCTGGCTGTGAAAGAACCATAGATAGATACATCTACCATAACACCACACAGAGCGGGGAACTGTGATGGTGGTGGTGCGTGGGGGTTGGGGCTGTACCTCACAGACCCCTCTGTCTTCCCACCCTCCCCTCCCTTCTTAATATTGCTGTTGTCGAGCCACGACCTAGGTCCCCCTTTTCTTTTTTACCCACATGCAAAGCACAAAACAGTATTGTAATTAGTTACTTGTGTGTCTGTCTGTTTGACTGTAACCGCAGTAACTTGCACATTTCTTATCTGATTTGGCTCAGATAGGAGCTCTGATAGGTTAACAGTCTGCACTAAAAATGGCAGTCTGGGCAGTTTTAACAATATAATTACTAAAAAGTAGTAGATATATATATATTTTTTACAATATAGGTTAGCTAATATATTATGATATAGGCTACATACATACAAACACACAAGCACACACACCACACTTAAAGAAAGCTCAATGAACAACTTTTGAATGTATTATATTCATACATTTATACATACGTGATTTCTCAGCGAATCTCCTAAAGGGATATGAGACAACATTAAGTTGAAATACTTGCCAGTAGTGTAGTGGATGTAATAAGCTATTAGCTTACTGACCGAGCATTGGCCGGTTTCTGAGCGAACCAAGAAGCAAACAGATTCTTGAAAGAAAAAAGATTGAATCCACACTGGATTAAAACTCTTTTGGTTTTTCGCGACCCCGTTTCTGCCCTTTGCTGCCTGCCTAAAGCTTAAAGAAACTGGCCAGAACTGAGACCATGGGAGTCAGTAAGTAAGCTGCTAAATAACGGAGTTACATCATACAACTTAAACTATCCCTCAGGATCTGAACGATCAATATTGTGCCGTCTGAATGGTATTGTGTTTGTAGGTGAAGTATTTACCTACCTTGTAAATCCATCGAAACCGGGAAACACATTTTGTGTGTATATGCAGGCTATATAATGCATTATTAGCAGGCGTTTTATGTCTAAATGGGTGAATGAATGAATGAATGAATGAATGAATGAATGAATGAATGAATGAATGAATGAATGAATGAATGAATGAATGAACTTTATTTAACAGATTGCAGAATGGGTACAATACAGTACGGCTCAATACACACACTGGATGCAGACCAGAGAAAGACGTTTGTCTTGTTTACATCAGGGTCCCCCATTTTCAATTCATTGTGAGTTAACAACCAGGAAATGCCCAAGACATTTACATTTTGTCATTTAGCTGACGCTTTTATCCAAAGCGACTTACAAGTTTTGTACAACAAGACAGCAGGAAGAGTACAACTCTATCAGCTGAGTAACAATCAACGTTTTTTTTTAGATAATGATTGAAGAAGTGTGTCTTTAGTCGACGGCAAAATATTGCACGGGTTTCGGTTGTCCTAACTGTGGTGGGAAGTTCGTTCCACCATTGTGGGGCAAGGACCGAGAATAGGCAACTTCTCTTTGATGACCCTCCCGGAGCTCGGATAGGAGTAGGTCTGAGGCGGCCAGAAGATGCAGAGTGTAGGGGTCTTGAGGGTGTGTAGTTAGAGACCATTGACCGGAGGTAGGTGGGAGCCAGTGCAGGTCCCTGAGATGTGGGGTGACATGGGCAGACTTCGGTAGGTTTGAGATCAGGCCGCTGCATTGTGAATGAGTTGAAGAGGCTTGGTGGCAGTGGCCGGGAGGCCAGCAAGCAGTGTGTTGCAGTAGTCAAGGCGGGAGATGACTGTTGATTGGACAAGGAGTTGGGTGGCTTCTTTTCTCAGGAAGGGGCGGATCCTTCTGTCGTTGCTCAGGAGGAATCTGCAGGTTCTGGTTGTCGTTGCGATGTGAGCGGAGAAGTTCAACTGGTCGTCAAGGACAACACCAAGGTTCTTGGCGGTCGGGGACGCGGTCACAGTTGAATTCTCGACTGTGATGGAAAGGTCGGTCAGGGGTGAGGATTTGGCCGGCAGGTGAAGCAATTCTGCTTTGCTCAGGTTCAGTTTGAGGTGGTTGGTCGTCATCCAGGCGGAGATGTCAGACAGACAGGCCGAGATCCGCTCAGAGACGTGGATATCTGAGGGAGGGAAGGAGAGGAAGAGTTGAGTATCATCGGCATAGCAACCAAGATAAAGTTGTATGTATGGTAGTTCACATCTTCTTAATCGGTACTGACAACGTTGGTTGCTTAGAATACAGTTTTTAACCTCACAAGAAAAACTACGATAGTTTGTGATATTTTCTTTGCACTATCCTTTTTTTATATATGAAAAGGCAGTTTGAGTAAAGGAGGAGCCTAGAGGTGAACCTAGAGGCTCTGCTCATTCACTCAGAGCGCGGCTGTAATGTCTTCAGGCTGTAATACATTATGGATTATCTTGTGTATTAAGCGGTACTCAGCTTGCTATTGAATAGGTATTTTAATGCATTATGGATTATCTTGTGTATTAAGCGGTACTTAGCCTGCTATTGAATAGGTATTATAAGTTTTCATTTTTGGTGTAATCACACACTCGGTTCAATTCATCATTGGGCCGCCTGGCACCATTGCGATGATGATAGTCTTCCCCAAAAGGCTTTCAACTGCATTCTCAGTGAATGTACAGGCATGAGTACATTGCAGACTTTTTGTTGTAACTACCCCCTAAATAATATACATTTTCCATGTATATATGTATATTCCATGTATTCCATACATGCCCCTTGTTCTCCTTTGATCATTGAGTGTCACTCAGTTCCTGAAGAAGTGACGTTATAGGGATGCAGGGTTTTGATCTGACAGCAGTGATATGGTCCGCGTTAGCCCCGCCTCTGGACATCTTGTTGCTGTTAGATTAGAACCCCCCACCCCACCTCCACC
>NC_140169.1:171860469-171875469 GCF_963971535.1 Notolepis coatsorum
CACCAGGCCACACACAGCTTTGGCCAACGGCCCAACGCTACCCAAGCTACACAAACGACCAAGACATTCACACACAGCACATGTCGTATCTCCAAATGTTGTGAAGTAGCATATGTTTTGCCTGGAAAAAAACATCGTTATTAACAAAACATTCGGGAGGGGAAGGAAGGAAGAGTGGGGTAATGTCATGACATTTTCATTAATCTTACCTGCACCAAGGAACGCAGGGCGAAAGGCCGTAACACAGGTCTCCACGTTGACGAAAGGCCTCTCGCTGTCGGGACAAAAATAAGCTGCTGCCAGAGCCTTGTCATGGTGCAGGCCCGACTACATCTTCTGTCAAAGATGATGTCGTAGTCAGAGTGCCAGAACCCCCTGCTATTCTCACGGCTAATGTCAATGGTCGTAGCACAAGCTAACAGCTAACTCAAGGCTAACTGATAGCATCAAACGAACGTTCCCAGCCGAGCGCAGCCGGCAGTTAACGTCGAAGCTAAACAGCTAACTGGCTAACAGTTAGCTCAACCAGGCTATCGCTAACCATTAGCTAACGCAGAAGCAAGCTATGCGGCTACATACAGCCAGGTGCTGACACCAGGCACACACCGTTAGCTACTAGTAGTACTATTAGCTAGTCGGCCAGTTTAGCTCCAGAGAGTGAGAGAGAGAGAGAGAGAGCGATGTCCACGGCGGGAATAGAATAGAGTTAATAGAATAGGTTAAAAACTCACCAAACGTCCAAGAGGATGGAGACAACCGCGTGGAGTTGACGAAGTTCATCTGCCAAACAACCATCCTCTTCATCCTTGGCTGCAGGTTAGCTAATGCTAGATAGCCTTTAGCTAAGCTAGCTACTAGCCGACATCATCATGGGCCATGGCCTATATCCCGACTGCATCATGACAAGGCTCCGGCCATTTGTCCCGCCTTTCGTCAACGTTCCTTGGTGACTGACCGACTGATAATGACCGACCTTGGCTGGCATAACTAAGATAAGATAAGATATTCCTTTATTGATCCCCTTGGGGAAATTCAGGCATCATAGCAGCATGGGGGGGAGGGGGGGAGGGGTACAGGTAGTAAAACAACACAGTATACAGGTAGTAAAAGACAACACAGGCAGTGTAAACAATTTGATCAATATGGTCAATATAATTTACTATCTGACTAGCTGAGGAATATTCACATTATTCACAGTGTCACATAAGGTGCAGTATGCATGAGGTAGTGTTATAATTTACTATCTACTGAGTATACATTAATCAAAGTACCAGGGTAGTCTACTTTGTCCCCCTTGGGTTCCTATAAGTCCCAGGTCAATGTCTGGTAGCAGTCGCTGTCGCTGCCCCCTGTTGTGGGGCCTGGAGGCTGCTAGTCGCTGCCCACTGTTGTGGAGCCTGATGGCCGCTGGTATGAAGGACTGTCCGAGGCGGTTAGTTGAGTGTCGGGGGGGGATGAGTCTGTGGCTGAACGAGCTTCTCATCTTGACTAGCTCGTCGTAGAGGGGGTGGTAGGGGTTCTCCATGATGGCATCCAGCTTCCTTATCATCCCCCTCTCTACCATCACCTCAAGTCTAGGTAGCTCGACTCCCACCACGGAGCTAGCCTTCCTCACCAGCTTGTTGAGCTTGTTGGTGTCCCTTGAGTTGATGTAGCCTCCCCAGCATGCCACAGCATAGAAGAGGATGCTGGCCACAACAGACTGGTAAAAAGACTGCAGCAGTTTGTTGCACACATTGAAGGACCTGAGTCTCCTCAGGAAGAACAGCCTGCTCTGTCCCTTCCTGTAGAGGGCCTCTGTGTTGTCCGACCAGTCCAGTTTATTGTTCAGGTGTACCCCAAGGAACTTGTATGAGTCCACCATCTCCACATCCACCCCTCGGATGGAGATGGGAATCGGGGGGGGCCTCTTCTTGCCCCTCCGGAAGTCCACCACCAGCTCCTTGGTCTTACTGGTGTTGAGTTGGAGGTGGTTGCTGTCGCTCCACCCCACGAAGCTCTCCACCAGGGCTCTGTACTCCTCCTCATCATCGTCGGTGATGTAGCTTACGATGAAGGAGTCGTCTGAGAACTTCTGCAGGTGGCACCCGCTGGAGTTGCGGCAGAAGTCTGAGGTGTAGAGGGTGAAGAGGAAGGGTGACAGCACAGTTCCCTGGGGGGCGCCGGTGTTGCTCACCAGTACGTCAGACTGACTGTCCTTTAGTCTGACGTACTGTGGCCTCTCAGTGAGGTAGTCCTTGATCCAGGCCACCAAGCCGTGCTCCAGCTGCATCGCAGAGAGCTTCTCCGCTAGCAGTGACGGCTGGATGGTGTTGAAGGCGCTGGAGAAATCAAAGAACATAATCCTCACTGAGCTGCGCGGCTTCTCCAGGTGCGTGTACGCTCTGTGGAGCATGTAGATGATGGCATCCTCCACCCCGATGTTTGCCTGGTATGCAAACTGCAGGGGGTCGAGGGAGTCACGCACCAGGGGCTTGAGGTGTTGCAGGACCAGTCTCTCAAACGTCTTCATGACGTGTGACGTCAGAGCGACTGGCCTGTAGTCGTTGGGGGTGCTGGGACGTCCCTTCTTGGGCACCGGGACAATGCAGGAGGTCTTCCAGAGCTGGGGCACCCTCTCCAGCCTCAGGGAGAGGTTGAAAAGATGCTGGAGCGGTGCTGCCAGCTGCTCTGCACATACCTTGAGCACCCTGGGATTGGTGTTGTCCGGTCCTCTGGCCTTGTTTACGTTAATTCTGGAGAGCTGCCTACTGACCTGACTGGTTGTGATCGTCAGGGTTGGGGGTGGTGGGCAGTCTGCTGGTGTTGGGGGTGGGGTGCCGTTGCTGGTGGGTGTGGGTGGGTGGGGGGTGGGGGGGCTGCTTTGTAGGTGTGATCTGGTGCTGGTGTCGATGGGTGGGGGGAGGGGTGTGGGGAGGCCACTCTGGTCAAAGCGGTTGAAAAACGAGTTGAACTCGTTTGCACGCACTGGAGGGCCCTCCACAGCTGTGCCCTGCTGTTTGAAACCAGTGATCTTCCTGACCCCCGCCCACACCTCCCTGGTGTTGTTGGCCTGTAGTCTGCCCTCCAGCCTGTCCTTGTAGCTGACCTTGGCTGCCCTTAGCTCTTTTTTGAGCTCCCTTTGGACAGCCCTGGCCTGCTCAGTGTCCCCTGCCATGAAGGCCCTCTTTTTCCTGTTTAGCAGGTGTTTAATGTCCTTGCTAATCCAGGGTTTATTGTTTGAGAAGCAGCGTACCTTCTTTGTGGGTACGATGCTCTCCTCACAGAACCTGATGTAGTCAGTGATGCAGTGGGATAGTCCATCAATGTCATCACCATGGGCCCTCTCAAACATATCCCAGTCTGTCGACCTGAAACACTCCTGTAGCTCCTCCTCGACGTCGTCAGACCACTGTGGGACAGACATGGTGGTCGGAGGCTGTCTCTTAATGAGAGGCGTGTATGTGGATACAAGCCTCACAAGGTTGTGGTCTGACTGGCCGAGGGGGGGCAGGGAAGTCGCACTGAAAGCCTCCTTCACGTTAGCATACAGGAGGTCCAGAGTTTTGTCTCCCCTGGTTTTGCAGGTGACATACTGGGTGAAGTTTGTCAGGGTCTTGTTCAGTCTGACATGGTTGAAGTCCCCATTGATAAAAATAAATGCATCCGGGTGTTTTGTCTGAAGCGCCGCGACGGTGGAGTGTATGATGTCACTCGCCTGCGCCACCGCCGCGCTGGGTGGGATGTAAACAGTTAGAGCCAGGACGTGTGTTATTTCTCGCGGTAAATAGTGTGGCCGCAGACTCAGTGCCAATAGTTCAATGTCGGGGGAACAGATACGTTCCTTAATGGTGATGTGCCCCGGGTGGCACCATTTGGAGTTAACAAAGACAACAAGCCCTCCGCCTCTCCGCTTGCCGCTCTGTTTACTCCGGTCGGCGCGCACCACCGTGAAACCCTCCTGTTCGATTGCACTGTCTGGGATGTTCTCGTTCAGCCAGGATTCGGTGAAGCACAGTAGGCTTGCCTCCTTGTACTCACGCTGGTTGATCATCAGGGCTGAGAGCTCGTCGGTCTTGTTGGCCAGCGATCGCACGTTCCCCATGACGACAGCGGGCAGGTAAGGCTTGAATCTCCTGCTGTCCTTTATCCTGTCCTTCACGCTCGTGCCAGCTCGATTTCCCCGTCTGCGAATCCTTATTTCGGCTGGTAGATTCCTCGGTGGTTCTGCAACTCTGTTTCGAAAGCAGAGGAGAGCCTCCCTCGGGTAAACCAGCCCGCCGTTGTTGCTGTTGTTGTTGTTGTTGTTGTTGTTGTCCTGCCGCGGGTAAACCAGCCCGCCGGTGTCCATTGTTCAGAGCTGTGCTCGACCGAACTTGCCTAACTCAGCTAACTTCACAGAAGTTGTTACAAATGCCTTAACTTGGTCTAAAGCAACGCACAGTCACTTATACACCTATTAAGTAAGTATAATCACAAAAAGAATAAGTAAGAAAGTAGTAAACGGGATAAGAAGTAAAGGGGGTGGGAGCTGCTATGAAAAGGCTGCCACTCTCCTCGGCGCCACTACAAAGCATAATAGTCAAAAGCTGCACGCGCGAAATATTCAAACGCAGCTGACTCTTCTTCTTCTTCTTCTTCTTCTTCTTCTTCTTCTTCTTCTTCTTCTTCTTCTTCTTCTTCGTTTGAGTTTCCGGCGGCGTACTATGATGTAAGTAACCACTCCCTTCGTTGAAACCAATGCCTGCTGCAGAGCACCAGAGCTCCAATAGTGACCCAGGTGCAGACCCAGGAACAAGTCAGACACATTCTACAAACGTGTCTAATGTGAAATATATAAGCATATAAGCAAAACTAGATTTTAGGTATGTGATGAAAAAGGGCCTCGCGGGAAGGGGGGCCTCGCAAAAAAAATAAAAAATAAAAAATAAAAAAAATAATAAATAATTTTTTTATTTTTTTTTTTTTTTTGCGAGGCCCCCCTTCCCGCGATGCCCTGTGCGACCGCACTGCTCGCACACCCCCGAGGCGGCCCTGTGTGTAGGTGCACAGTAGATTTCGCTGAGTAAAATTGTACTCACTTGGGCTCAAATGGACTCAGTTTGAGTAAAATTTACTCAGCGAAATTTACTGTGTGTGTGTGCGTGTGTGTGTGTGTGTGTGTGTGCGTGCGTGCGTGTGTGTGTGTGTGTGCGTGTGTGCGTGCGTGCGTGCGCGTGTGTGTGTGTGCGTGTGTGTGTGTGCGTGTGTGTGTGTGTGTGTGTGTGTGTGTGTGTGTGTGTGTGTGTGTGTGTGTGTGTGTGTGTGTGTGTGTGTGTGTGTGTGTGTGTGTGTGTGTGTGTGTGTGCGTGCGCGCATGCGTGTGTGTGTGTGTCAGAAGGGGAATTCCAGCCAGGGGGACATAGGGTGTGTTTGGAGGATCTTCTTCTTTGACCACTTTAAAGCCAAGACCTGTCATCATCAACGTTCCTGTGTGAGCCCTTCTCTCTCTCTCTCTCTCTCTCTCTCTCTCTCTCTCTCTCTCTCTCTCTCTCTCTCTCTCTCTCTCTCTCTCTCTCTCTCTCTCTCTCTCTCTCTCTCTCTCTCTCTCTCTCTCTCCATCGCTCTCTCTCTCTATCACAGCTGTGTGCTCTCTCTCTCTATTACTCTCTCTATCTCTATCTACCGGCAGGGGCGTAGCTGTATATTCTGGGCCCCATGAAAGAATACATTTGTGGGCCCCCAATCCATGCGAGCGTGCGTCAGCGTCCGAGAAAAAGAATTTGGGCCATTTATTTATTGATGAAAACGCATAATATGGTTTTTACCTATACATTCGGATCAGCAGTTCAGCACCTGAACTGTTGGTGGGTGAGCCTAGTAAAGGATGTCGCATTGCGTTCATCTTCAATGAATGGACCAATGCAATAGCCTACCAAAGAACCTTGAGTCGCACTAGGCTGGGAACAACCCTGGGTCAAGTGATAGTAAACTGGACTGGACGGACAACACAGAGGCCCTCTACAGGAAGGCACAGAGCAGACTGTTCTTCCTGAGAGGGCTTAGGTCTTTTAATGTCTGCAGCAAACTGCTGCAGATGTTCTACCAGCCTGTGGTTGCTGGTGCCCTCTTCTTCGCTGTGGTATGCTGGGGGGGCAACACCAACACAGACAAAATAAACAAACTGGTCAAAAAAGCAAGCTCTGTGGTGGGAGCGGACCTGGACAGTCTGGAGGTGGTGGGGGAGGACGAGGAGGAAGCTGTATGCTATCCTTGAGAACCCCTGCCACCCCCTCCATGATGAGCTGACCGCAATGCGGTCCACGTTTAGCCACAGATTTATCCCTCCCCGACATACCACAAAGCGCTTCGGGCAGTCCTTTGTGCCGGTGGCAATCAGGCTCCACAACCAGGCAGGGCCAGGCCGGGCTAACTGACGTGGACTGGAGGAGCTGGGTTGTGGACTGTAACCAATTAATTTAATTATTTAACATCATGATTGGACTTGTTTCTTTTTCTTTTCACCACTTTTAGCTTTTTTTATCCCTATGTATTTGTCCATCTTGTTTTTAACACATAGTAATAAGTGTATGTTATGTATTAACTGTTTCCACTAACTGTTTTTACTGTTTTTAAATTGCTGTTATGCTGTAATGGACATCTGAATCTCCCCTCTGGGATAAATACAGGTTTTCAATTAAATTCAATAGCAGATCTTCTACCTCAGACACCACTCACTTTGTCCCTGACATTGACTGTCCATATAGCTGCTTCATCCTCATCTGTGCTGCTTTCATGGTCCTCGACTTCTTCTTGTACTGGTACTTCTGCCTCTTCACCTCTGCTCTCCTCGTTGGCTGCCTTGCTCGAGGGCCCTGGCTCTAGAGTATCCATAGTGTACATAATTTATAAAAATGCCCTATAATAGTAATAACACAGTACAGCTCGAGCTATCTCTTAATTGTTATAATAATAATAAGAATAATAATAATAATAATAATAATAATAATAATAATAATAATAATAATAATAATAATAATAATATAATAATAATAATAATAATAATAATAATAATAATAATTTGTATAGATATTTTCCAATTGCTCAAATCTAGCTATAGCTACTGTAACAACCTCAATTTAATGTGCCAGTGGTCAATGATATTGCAATTACTGGAAGAACTAGAGTAACTAAATGTGAATATTACCTAAAGTTGTATTCAATGCATGGTAAGCATATTTAAAATCTGTTTGTTAACCCCAAGCCCTGCTTCTTTACCTCCCTCTCCTTCAACTGGGAGCTGGCCTGAGGGAAGGGGTACTGATCCTGAAGCCGCATCTGTGCATTAGAGCAGATGTGATTATCATGTAACATTATACAGGTTAGGTTAGCTAGCCATAGCAAAAGGGCATAGCTGCTGGATACAAATTCACTGGGCTCATCTACACTCATCTCATTTTTGATAGCAACAGGTGTCAGCCACAAAATGTTGGCCCAAGCTGTTATGGGCTTCAAAACAAGTTCTCTGTGAATAAATACCTTTCTTGTGAAAATACTTGGTGACTAGCTGTCGACCTCTGGCTCTTTTATTATTTTTCTCTTGCTGACGTTTTTTTCCTTTCGTTTCTGAGCTCCTGATTCATGAGCTGTAAAGGACATTTTCCTGTCAGTCTGCTCTGTTCAAGGTGCGGCGCTGCGTGCTGCTGTGTATGGACTGAAACCATGCAATGAAAGAAGGGGAGGGGTGCTCATTCTGTCAAACAGAGTAACAAGTTGTTTGTTTCTTTTGTGAAGTTTTTTTCGAATACAGGCAATTATACTTTTGAGTCAACTACATTAGCTTACTTTAGGATAATAATAAAAACCATATTAATAAAAAGATAATAATAGTGCTCTCTGCCCCCCCCCCCCCCCCAGTGCTGGAATCATCCTAACCTACCCCCCCCCAGCTACGCCCCCTGTCTACCGGTATCTCTCTCCATCACTCTATCTCTCTCCCTTTCTCCATCTCTCCCTCCTTCTCTCCCTCTCACCCTCTGCCTCTCTCTCTCTCTCTCTCTCTCTCTCTCTCTCTCTCTCTCTCTCTCTCTCTCTCCTCTCCTCTCTCTCTCTCTCTCTCTCTCTACCACAGCTGTGTGCTCTCTCTCTCTATTATTCTCTCTATCTCTCTACCGGTATCTCTCTCTATATCTCTCCCTTTCTCCATCTCTCCTCTTTCTCTCCCTCTCACCCTCTGCCTCTCTCTCTCTCTTTCTCCCTTTCCCCCCTCTCCCTCTCCCACCCTCTTTCTCTCTCTCTATCTCACTCTCTATCCCTCTCCCTCTCTGGGGGCTTATTATTCTGGCAGGTGCCCCATTGTCCCGTCATATCTTGCGGGCCTTTTCATGAGCACACGAAAAACAGGGTTTGAGCTTGGGGGTATGATGGTGGGTAATAATAGAGGCTGTAATTGAATTGACCATATACACTTTTTATCTGCTTACAAATATTTTTGTAGCTTTTCTAGCTCATCACAACTCAAGAGCTAAATCAATCAACTTGAGAAAGACAAAAATCACTTCCATCTTATGGTTTGGCTTCCACTGGTGGGGTGAGATTAGGGGTGTAGGGGAGAACGGGGATAGTTGCCACACTTTTTACTCTAGTGTGAATTGCTCATCATCAAAACATCTTTCAATAGTCATTCCTACATTAAATTGAAGCTTAAGATGTTGGCTTGAAATGTGTATCCCTCTCATTTTCCAACGTATTGTAACAAAGAGTTAATCACCTATCAAAGACACTCTGACACATTGTGACAACCAACCCCATCATGGGGATGGTTGTCACACACTATGGGTTTGGTTGTCACCATGTGTTTTAATGGGAAAATCTTAAAAAGCAGACAAGAAGGCAGAACTAAATTTGAAAGTTGAATTGCATTGACAAGTTGACAAATACATAACTTAATGCATCTTAATGAACATAAACAGGAAACACATCTTTAGACCATCCTATATAACAAAATAAGAACACAATAAATCAGCCTAACAATAATAGCCTACACAACATGTGACAACGAACCCCAAATAAAATGTGATGACCAACCCCAACTGGAATGTCTTGATAGCATCAAGGCTAACAGCCATCTAACAACTAGTTAACTGGCTAACAACAATCTAAACTATAGCTATCCCTTCACACTTTTTAAGGGTAATAATTGTTTCATTATAAACCTATTGTGTAAAAGCCTAGAAGAAAAATACTGAGGAGCGGAATATTTACAAATGGACATGAAAAACACAAAAAGTCCTCTCACCTCAAATTCAGCTGTTGCACTCCAAAGATGACAATGTAGGTGAACTCTGACCCCAATTCTGGACATTTAAATACCAAAGTATGGGAGACTGGTGGTGAAATATAATGAATGTGACAACCTACCGGTGTGACAACGTCCCCCGTTCTCCCCTACATTAGAGATTGCACCTTTAAAGGGTAGAGATTGCCACCTTTAACTCTTTGGGTGCCACCCACTTTCCCCATCTGTACCGCCTGGCACCAGCGTTATTGACCATTTTAGCGATGTTTGCAGACCCATTGTGTGTTCTGTATTATAGCTGTGGAGACAATGGTGTGGCTCATTTGACAGGACACTACTTGTAGTCCCAACATGGAAAAAATAGTTTGTTTATACTGTAGTTTGTGCATTATTACACGCTAAACATCGCCCAAATACTCCCCAAATCAAAGGTATATACCATGTACACATGTACCTTCACAAAATCATCAGGGGGGGGGGGGTCGTTTTAACTCAAAACCGTGATCGTGTTTGTCGAGCATGTTTTACGTCCGGTAAAACACAAAACTGTGATCGTTACAAAAACAGGCTTCAGGTTCGGTAAAATAGACATAGAATATACCTTACCTTAGCCAGAAGGTATTCCAAAAAGAATAATTCCCAGTGATCGCATCGTCATTGCGATTACCCGTGTATATGTCCATACTCGTGTATATGGGAAATAGGCTTCAAGCAATAAAATCTCGAGGCGATCGCTCTGTTGCTCCATCTCCGAGGAGGAGGAGCCCTTGCAAAAGAAAAAAGAAAAGGTGTATACACACCAAGCTGTTCCCGAATACCTGGTGATATTCGATCGTCATTGCAATTCCAACGTAGGCAGATGAGCCAGGGAGACCTAGAGGGCTCCGGCTGACCGTATAGAACGGGATCAAAGAAAAAATATCAAAGGATCAAAACCTGAGAAATCTCGGGTTTTGGCACTCAACGCAGGGCGAGATAACCCGACTTATCTCGGGTATGGCGCCCAATGAGTTAAGGGTTAGAGATTGCACCTTTAACGGTTAGAGATTGCACCTATAAGGGTTACAGATTGCACCTTTAAGGGTTAGAGATTGCACCTATAAGGGTTAGAGATTGCACCTTTAAGGGTTACAGATTGCACCTATAAGGGTTACAGATTGCACCTATAAGGGTTACAGATTACACCTTTAAGGGTTACAGATTGCACCTATAAGGGTTAGAGATTGCACCTATAAGGGTTAGAGATAGTACCTTTAAGGGTTAGAGATAGTACCTTTAACTATAAGGGTCCCACTATTGACTTAATTAACCACGAGGAGGCAGCCCTTATTTCCCCCCTGACAGTCCTGTAAGTCATAAAACACCTCAGGTTTTAAACAACCTCTCTGACAATGTGAAACAGAATGAAAGCAATGCTCAGTTCTTTCAAAACACATGGCGCCAGCTGTCGGGGGGGGGGGGGGGACGTTTACTTCTGACTGTTATCTGATGGGATGAGTTCACACTGCTTCTCGGGTGGGCAGTGAGAGCATTACGTTCCTGCTCATTTAGCTGCCATTGTGAGCGACTGCAGAAGGCACAGCGGATCATTGAATCAAAAAGCACCAGAGGACATCTCCGCCGGCATCGCAGGAGGGCAGGTTCCCTCCCTTTCTTTTTCCAGGGCGTGGACCATGCTGGTCCGGGGCTCGCTGGGTATCTCTCACATCGAGATTAATTTGGCCCGCGATCAGGGCGAAGTGAGTGTGCCACACGCAGTCTAAAATCCTTCTGACGGCTTGGATGATATAAAGGCAGAGATACCATCTGGAGCTACCCCCCCCCCCCCCCCCCCCCCCTTCACCCCCCAATCTCTGATTACACTGGAGGAACGGGATCCTTGCCATCGCTGCACCGATGGCCGAGAGCACAAAGGCATCTGTTGTACCAGGCAGCCATTGTGTGCTATTTAATGTCTCCTAAATACTTTTGTTGTTGACATTTTCCAGCCGCATTCTGAACATTCCGTGTGGCCGTGCCAAAAACTGCACAGGTTACTGTTTAAGAAGAAGAGATGATTGTTTCAGTCAGAGAGGGGTTGGGGGAGAAGGACCCATACCGGCGCAAAACAACATCTGTCTATGTTTCCAAAGGCTCTGTCTGTACCCTTCCCAGAGTGAATCCATTATCACTCTTTTCATTATGTAGACAAACCAAGCGTGAAATCACTTTACAAATTAACACCCTCTTTTTGAACATGAATGGGCAGAGGCCATAATTACCTGTGAAACCTTCCGACCTCAAAACGCGGTGGGATTTTATGTTAGGCGTTATCCTCTCTCCACGTTAATGATAATGATGATGATGATGATAATGATGATGATGTAGAGCTGGGGGGCGGTTGCCTAAAAAAGGTGCGGCCTCAGGGGTGCAGTTTTTTTTTTTTTCCGTGCTGTGAGCAGCCGCTCGTCACCCCGCGGGCTCTGAGGTAATGCCCCTGTGAGAGATTCCTGCTGCCTGAGCTCACCGCGCCTGTCTCACAGAGCAACGCCTCAATTATCTCACCCACTTCCTCCTCTCTTGACCAACACGTGTATCAGCTGAGGTAGTGGCCTGGCCTTTGGAGCGCGCAGGCTATAGTGGCCCCTGATTAGATTGGGCCCCCCTGGATGAGAGGGAGAGAGAGAGAGAGAGAGAGAGAGAGAGAGAGGAGAGAGAGAGAGAGGGAGATGGAGAGAGAGAGAGAGAGAGAGAGAGAGAGAGAGAGAGAGAGAGAGAGAGAGAGAGAGAGAGAGAGAGAGAGAGAGAGAGAGAGAGAGAGAGAGAGGGGGGGGGGGGGAGAGAGAGAGAGAGAGAGAGATGGAGAGAGGGAGAGGGAGAGATAGGGGGGGAGGAGGGGGTAAGTAGAACTCTCGTACAGAGTCAGCATTCTATTTTAATGTCAATTCATCACACCGGTACATCTGTGCCTATAGTTTCGGGGGGAAAGCACACAGGCACCATTCCTGTTGACCACCATTGTATTTGGCCTGTATGAAAACATGGTTTGAAAGGTTTGTTTTGTTAGTACGTCATGATAAGTGAAGCGTCGTCATCTCAACCATAAACTTAAAAACAACCAAAGAAACAGACAGGTACCTGTCATGATGAAGCAAACGCTTGTTCTTCTTTAAAAATTATTATAATTTTTTTTACAGGTGAAGAGCGGGTCAAGTATCCCACTATCGCTTTTTACCGATATTGAGAATGTTCCCTGCCCTCCTGTTACGAGTTGGGTAGGTGTGTTGGACCCAGGTGCAGTAGAGAACAGATATTATGACGAAGGACAGGTGTTGATTTTCAAAACAAGGAACTGTTACTTTAATAATAATAATAATAAATTCAATTTGTACCACACTTTATATTTGTGAAAAGTGCTAAAAAAAACTTTAATGTTTGTAACGAACAGCATAAGCAAATGACGACGTGTTAAACAAAAAGAGAGATACATTTGTATCTCAGGGTAACAAAACAGGGAAAGCAAAGTGGAGAGAACACTATCTCCAAAACACGTTCTTTGGCATACACGTCAAACGGAGATGTATACAAAACATAATAATATAAGCTCCCAGATGAGAGCAAAAGCCCAAACGTTACACACTCCTCCATCAGAGGAGGAAGAACACATGTACCTCCATATACTTTCATTATCTTTTTTATTTTATCCACTTTTTGTCCTTCTTTTTCTGTTTTTCTCCCATCCCAATTTAGTCGTGCCAATTCCCCCCTGCCCTGTCCTGATCGTTGCTCACATGTGCCCCCCACTGGTCGGTCGTAGGGAGGGTTGGAGAATCTATCGCATGTCCCCTCCGATACATGTGGAGTCAGCCAGCCACATCTTTTCACACTGCCCCCGCCATCTCCTGTCCTTGCTGTAGGAGTCGCTGTTTACAACGACCAGATTACCACCCATCGACTTCCCTCCCGCTGACTCTGCCAATTGAGTCAGTATGACGGCCGGCCCAAGCCGGAGGCAACGCTGACAGCCGGATTCGATACCGGTGTCTCTCGCGTTGGTGACAAGCGCTTAGACTGCTGCGCCACCCAGCCGCATATACTTTCATTATCTTTAAACAAATTCTTTTTTTACTGATAAACATACAAATAAAAACAGCACATATGAAAAAATAAGAATAACTAAAAAAGAATCATTCACATCCTTCTGATAACTAGACAAAGTCTCACCAACTAACACCATCTCCCTCAACTCTCCTTAAACCTCTCCCTCTGTGTCTCAATGCATACGTCAACCTTTACATCACATAGATCTCCCTGCGTCTGCACCACCTGACTCATCCTCTTCCCTGTGAGAATATTTTTGATTTCCATCCTTAATATGTTAATAATACTTAATGATACTTCATTATCATTATCCCTTATATCCAAATCCATTTTCCCCAAATACATCCCTTTGAATTTTAATGGTATTTCTACTTCTAATACTTTTTCCATTTGTGTCCATAGAGGTTTGTCAGGGTGTGAAGAATATGTTCTTGCACTCAAATTATCTCCAAAGTCTGAGAGTTGGTTGGTTTATTTTCCCTTGTTGTTTACATATTTTCCCCAATTCTTCTATCGTTATAGGATCTACTTTTCACACATTCAAATCAGTCTAAAGTCAAACTTTTTGGGAGGTGTTTATGTGAGAAACATAAACTTGTCCTCTCCTCTCATCTTTTCTCTTCCCCTTGTCTCTCCTCATCTCTCCTCCCCTCATCTCTCCCTTTGTCTCCTCTCCTCTGCCCATGTCTTCTCTCCTCTCCCCTCCCCTCATCTCCTCTTCTCTCCTCTCTTGTCCTGTCCTCTCATCCCCTCTCATCTCCTCCCCTCCCCTCATCTCCTCTTCTCTCCTCTCTTGTCCTGTCCTCTCATCCCCTCTCATCTCCCCCCTCTCATCTCCTCTTCTCTCCTCTCTTGTCCTGTCCTCTCATCCCCTCTCATCTCCTCCCCTCTCATCTCCTCTTATCTCCTCTCTTGTCCTGTCCTCTCATCCCCTCTCATCTCCCCCCTCTCATCTCCTCTTCTCTCCTCTCTTGTCCTGTCCTCTCATCCCCTCTCATCTCCTCCCCTCTCATCTCATCTCCTCTTCTCTCCTCTCTTGTCCTCTTTTCTGCCCATGTCTCCTCTCCTCTCCTCTCCTCTCCTCTCCTCTCCTCTCCTCTCCTCTCCTCTCCTCTCCTCTCCTCTCCTCTCCTCTCCTCTGACCATGTCTTCTTTCCCCTCCTCTCCTCTCTTGTCCTCTCCTCTCATCTGCTCATTTCTTCTCTCCCCTCCTCTCCTCTCTTCTCCTCTCCTCTCCTCTCCTCTCCTGTCCTCTCCTCTCATCTGCCCATGTCTTCTCTCTCATCCCCTCATCTCCCCTCATCTTCTCTCCTCTCTTGTCCTCTCCTCTCATCTGCCCATTTCTTCTATCCCCTCCCTCATCTCCTCTCCTCTTCTCTCCTATCTTGTCCTCTCCTCTCATCTGCCCATTTCTTCTCTCCTCCTCTCCTCTCCTCTCCTCTCCTCTCCTCTCCTCTCCTCTCCTCTCCTCTCCTCTCCTCTCTTCTCTTCTCTTCTCCTCTCCTCTCCTCTCCTCTCCTCTCTTCTCCTCTCCTCTCCTCTCCTCTCCTCTCCTCTCCTCTCCTCTCCTCTCCTCTCCTCTCCTCTCCTCTCCTCTCCTCTCCTCTCCTCTCCTCTCCTCTCCTCTCCTCTCCCCTCCTCTCCTCTCCTCTCCTCTCCTCTCC
>NC_140169.1:171878872-171978872 GCF_963971535.1 Notolepis coatsorum
GGTTGTTCACAGTACACTGGACACTCATGCTATAGATGTTTTACGTGACATACTCCTGTGAAATCAGGACCTGGTTACTCAAGATAATCCACAGACGTGGCCGTGAGCAGTTTCATCAGGAACTAATAATATGGTGGTCGTAAATAGTGAACGATTTTTTCAAATAAATCCTTTTGGCACCTAAGCCATTCAGCCTCGTTGTACTGGAGTGATGGCAGACATCTCTATGGCAAATCACCCCGAAAATATCTGGATGGATACATAGCACTCCAGGTAAGAGGGAAATGTTTTTTCGTTTTTGGTGAACTGCCCCTTTAAGTTCTCTTTGGACCAGTAGTCAAGTCCATGATGATTGATATCAAGTGTGTGTGTGTGTGTGTGTGTGTGTGTGTGTGTGTGTGTGTGTGTGTGTGTGTGTGTGTGTGTGTGTGTGTGTGTGTGTGTGTGTGTGTGTGTGTGTGTGTGTGTGTGCGTGCGCGTGTGCTCTTTGTCATTTAGTAAACATTTAGTGTTCTCCGTCTGTGCTTACCTATCGCTCTCTCTCCTCTTCTCTCTCTCTCTCTTACTCTCTCTCAACCTCCCTCTCCTTTCACACTGAAGGCACCATCTCTTTTAATTCAAGCCTGGGCTGTTTAGAGGGACGAGGGCCTCTCCAGTCAAGCTCTTTCTGTTCTGCCTTCCAGTACAAAGGATCTCATATTTACATACAACCCTCTTTATATCCGGCTGTGGGGCTTGCTTTAAAAAAAAAAAAAAACTTTTTTCTTTTTTTTGGATGAGGGAGGGGGGTTGTGGTTAAGTCCTCAAAGCCCCCATCAAGATCCAAGGCTTGTACGGCTTGTTCTTAATTACTGTAATTGCTTCCCAACATTAAAAGCTTATGGGTTGCCGCGGCAATAAGGAAAAAGCGTGCATTGTCAGACGAGCCTTTTGAACTTGACACTTTTAAAAAACCAGCCCCCTAGGATGTTGACAATGAAGCCAATTGACGGGCGTGTTTGTAGGCCACGGAGGAAAGAAGATTATTGCTCTTTGTAGACATGACCCCGTCCGTCTTTTTTTGGGGGGGGGGGGGGCCTTAGTGGAATTTGGGGGATGCAGAGTTATAGTCATGTTTAGATGTCAAGATGGTGAAAGAAAAAGAAAAGAAAACAAGCCCTTAAGATGGAGGGAAAAGCCACAAGAAAGAGACAGGGTTATTTTCTTTGACATGAATAACGGGCACTTCTGAGAGACACTGTAAACAGGAGAATCAAAGGGAGAACAACCCCACAGAATGCCGTATCTATTTCACAAGCGTCAATGTGGATGGATGGGGGGGGGGGGGGGGGGGGGGATAAAAAGAACATAAGGGCTGCTAACACACATATGAACCACGCTGATTTGTTTTAGAAGTCGACAAATTGGCGCGTCTGTGCGCACACTCCTCCGGGACAGGTTTTAACCCGGAGGGGGTTGGGAATAACGGATTCCATGGAACAGTATTCAAAACTGTCTGTGTGTGTTTTCTTAATGCCAGATGCCAAATGTCACAATCTTTAGATAATTGTATTCCAAGGTTTACAGATTAAACATTTAAACTGTGTGAGAATTAAGTTACAGAAGTTACAAGGTTGAATAAATGTAAAATAAATTTTTTGTATTCCAAATTACAAATGTATGTATGTCTATATATTAGTTTCTTGGATAAAGACATAATCTTTATACACTTGTGTTTAAGCAAAAATAAAATTACAAATGTAATTTGTAAAATAAAAAGTGCACCATTACATTAGCATGCAAGGGTCTAGGGTTTGAATTCTTTGAATTCTAGATTATTTAAAAAGGTTGCATTACAGTGTTTTATATTATGCACATTAATTATTTTAGAGTTATTATTAAAAGAGTTGGGCTGAAAATATAAAGTACAGAAAAGATCTGGGTCAGTGAGGCTATGCGTCTCTGTTAGGGGGTTTGAACAGGGCCCTCTCTTAGGTGCTAAAACACAGCATGGGAGGCGTCAAGATTAGGGGACATGCATACTTAGAGTAAAAAATGTAAACTCAATACACATTTACAGTCATCATTCAAATGGTTTATATCTTTGTAACATGAAAATTAGTGTATACTCATAGCATATTTTAGTTCACACAATGTTCACATGTTTTCACACATATTTGAAAAGATTTCCCCATAAACATGCATTATGTCCTAATAAACTAACCTACACTTTGATGAATATTGTTACACCGCTGACAGAGATGTATTATAATTATAAGTTGGATAAAAACGTCAACTAATTGACTAAATGTAAAAGTAATACCAACTAATTGACAGTTTGGGTGGTGATTCTTATTTTCTTATTTCGTAAGACTAAAACTAAAATTAAAAGGCTACAGATCATAGAAAGACTTATGTCTTGTTTACATCAGAGTCACCCTTTTTTCAATACATCCAGACATTTAGGACATAGCAGATTTACAAATACAACACTGTTTGTGAAAACAGTCCAGAAAATATCTGTCCAAGCTGTTTTAACTGTTTCAACCATCTTTAATTAAGACTTATTTTGGATATAGATCACTTCAAGGCCTGAATGTCCATACACTGTAGCAATGGTAAGCCTGCATTTTAGGTCAACCCCCCTTTTTAGCACGGTTCAGACATCGCCACCCCTCTTTTAATGTCACAGTACCCTGAAATAGCACAGAGTGTAGGGGAAAAGGCCTTATTCAAAATAAAAAACTTTTAAACTGTACCCATTCTGCAATCTGTTAATAAACTTTTCAATCAATCAATCAATATATGATTAGGTATAAAAGTTAAAGACATGAAACTTAGAGTTGGGGCGAAAATATAAAGTGCTGTAAATATCTGTCTTTTTGAGGATCTGGGTGTGAACAGGGGGCCCTGTTATAGGTGTCAAAATGCTGCAAGGGGGTGTGAAAGATTAGGGACCAAACAACCTCTGTATATTTGCTTGTAATACTCTGCATTTTACTCTAAACAAAACTAATAAAGTCTGTATTACAGCTAACTCTTTAAGTTTCAATAGTTTAGATTTAATACATAATTCATTGGTATGTTCTCTTGAATCTACATTGTGAACTATTCTTACTGCTCTCTTCTGTAATATAAATAAGGGTTTTATGTTGCTTTCATACGTGTTACCCCCACACTTCCACACAGTAACTCAAATATGGTAGGATGAGTGAACAATATAATATTCGCATATAATTATAATCAAGCACATTCTATGCCTTGTTCAAAACAAAACACTCTTGGCTACCTTATTTTTATATGTACATAATATGAGGTTTCCATGTCATTTTCTCATCCAACATAATCCTTGGATTCCTTTGTCAATACATAATGCCACATTGTCCTTCTCTCGATTAGTAAATATCATACATTTCGTTTTTCAAAATTTAGGGATAGCTTATTGTTATTAAACCATATCTTAAGTTTACACATTTCATTTGTAATTTGGAATACAGAAATTTGTATCGACAGCAAATAAAACAAATTGCAATATGTTTGACACTTCACATATATCATTAATATATAAAATAAAAAGTATGGGCCCCAGGACCGAACCTTGAGGGACAACACATTCAATATTCATACATTCAGATGTGTAACCAGAGAGTTGTACATATTGTTGTCTATTTTCAAGATAGCTACTTAACCAGTTAATCGCCACCCCCGCTCACACCGCATGTTTGTAATTTAGAAATTAAAATGCGATGATCAATTGTATCAAATGCTTTTTTAAGTGTATTTCCTATTCCTATTGTGTAATTCCTTTCATATACGGTTGTGGTTATTTCTTCATATATATTCATTAAGGCTAAGGCTGTTGATCGATTTGCCCTGAATCCATACCGACTCTCACTCAGAATCTAAGAATCTAAGAATCATGAATCAAGAATCTTGGAAAATTGTGAAAACAAAGACAATGGTCTGTAGTTGGTAAAACTGTGTTTGTCCCCAGATTTAAATAGAGGAATAATAATTATTTGAAAAAATTAATAGAATTTTCCCACAGGGATAAGGTTTATCTTATCTAAGTGTGCTAGTGTTTAATAGTGTATAGGGACATAGTGTGTAATAGTGTAATATTGTCATAGGGTAGTCATATAATAGTATGTAATAGTGTTATATAGTGTAATATTGTGCAAACGTGTAATCATGCAATAGTGTAATAGTGTGTAATAGTGTAATAGTTTAATACATTATTTTGTTTCCTCAAACAGACATGTTCATGTAACTTGCATCAATCCAGTTTTCAGTCACCTTTTCAGTCACCTTTCAGCCAGTTGAAGATTTGTAGCCTGGTCCAGAGTTTTTTTTTTTACCTATACCAGATCATCTGTAGCAGGCTAAATATGAATAAAACACATTGAAAGCCAGGTCAAGAGGCTAAAAGTGAGGTTAGGTTTCTTTTTCAGAAACAAATCATGCTTTTTTTCTTTGATTGTCAAGGATAAACATAAATTATAGACATCTAAAATCATGAAACAGGTCGATTTTTAGTAGATTTAATCAATAGTCAGAAGGATAATGCTATTTTAGTCAAGGGGTGAGATATATCACCCCCATGACACATCCCTATTTTGTAAGACAGTTTGATGTTGTAATTTCAGTGATTAGGCTCGCTTGCCTGTATACATTTTTATCAATCTGCTTTTGGTGTATTTTTTAGGTGTTTGGTTATGTTTTTATCTGTCATTTTGATCAGATCTAGCTAAAAGAGGGGATTTATGATGACTAAGGTTTACCAATTGTCATGCATGAATTTCAACTCTAACGTGTTACATAAGTAAAACAGACTATTTGCAAACAACATTGTATCTACTATAGACAGTTTGTATTTATATTTTAGCTAAATGTAAAAAAACATGAGAACACAATCCTAGTGAATTCTGAATTTGATGTTTATTGGTTGAATGTCAAGGATGAACATAAATTATAAAACATCTAAAACCATGAAACTGACTGATGCACTTAAAACAGACATGTCAACATAGTTTTTTTTTACCTGTTTGCATAATGATAAGGTATAAAAACAAAGTGCTTCAATACAAATGTATTTTTTAGAAGTTTAGTAATATCAACCCCCAAAATGTATTTTCTTTTAACCTGATCTAAGGTACATTATACAACTCATTTATGAATTACTTTGCAACGTCTAGTTTTTTTTAGCCCCCCAGAGTTTTATGCTCTCAATATTATGGATATGCATTAAATCCTACACACGATAGGAAATATTCAATCAACTCAAAGATGATGGTTCTAAGGTAAATAAAATGTAATTCAGTCAACATAGTTAGTGTATAGTATGGCTAACATGTATGAAAGTTGTTGATACAATATTATAATTCATAATTCAATTCAAAATAATTACCGGCGAGGTTGTTTGATTTTTATCCTGATGATTGAAGGAAATTCATTTTTAAGAACTATTTAACATGAAATATCTTAAAGATGTATTTTTATTCATTATAACCATGAAAATAATGCAATGTTAGGTTTTACTGTGATTTTAGTGTTCACAGATAGGAATGTATCATTCACATTCAATTATCCAAATGTACCCTGAACAGACTTGTGAAGTTAGAGATAGGAATGTATTATTCACATTCAATTATCCAAATGTACTCTGATTGAGTCAAATTTACTCTGTGAAATGTAGTCTGTGAAATGTACTCTGCGAAAGTTCCCTGCAATATGCAGGGTTTTACATAGACTACTAGCAAAAAACAATTCATATTGTTTCAGTGATGGCCTGGTTGATTGTCGAGTTGTCTTATTTTTTATTCTTATTTCATTGTATAGTGAATCCAGGGTATTGTATAGTGGAGCGATTATATTTTGTTTTTATAATATTTTATAATATCAAAACATGTCTTATGTTCTATAACATGTTCTTATATATATATACAAGGCTTATAGAATGCTGTAAAAAGAGTCCTACTAATATATTTCACTTAAAAAACTTGTACAGAAAGATAAATTTCCGACCCCCGGAGCCCTGTCAGAGTGTATACAGGTTCTGTACAGTATAACATATGCAAATCCCATATGGTCTAGCGGTAATGATGCCCTGCTTTCATCAGGGAGACGCGGGTTCGACTCCTGCTATGGGAATAACACTTTTTTCTATACATAACAAATGTGTTGGTATGTTTTATTGTAACTGTTTGACTGTTTTTAGTGCAACACTACTGTCACCAACATCTAAGAAGGGTCTAGGGTTATCTCCTCAACACTAGGTCTGAGATGCATTTAAGTCCTATTGATAGGTTTTTCCATACTTTTGCAAGGATATGTATGACTGTGTTGCGTTCATTTATTTTTAAATTTGGTGGACTTTATGGTATTTTATGGTTTATTTATGATTGTGATACTTCTTATTGAATTGTTTAAAGAATATGTGTTTAACCAGCGTATAGTAGGACCTTACAAATATGATTTGATCCCAACAAGTGGTGACATTTCGAAGTCTTTAAGGGATCACATTCACATAGCTCAATATAGTTGCACAACAGGATAATATTTGTATTATTACTAGGATGAACTTAAAATCATTCAAAACAATTATTACATAACAATTATTACAATGAAACGCAGATGGTTATATTATAAATGTTTTATTAAAGAATATTACAAATCATGCTGCAACCTTTTTTATCAATAATATAAGCGTGCATAACATCAATAATGTGATTAATATCTAAAGTTTCTAAACACTTATGATTTTTCAGCTTAAAAGCTGTAACATCCACTATTACGGTGTATAAACACAACAGGTGTGCTCTGTTAAAATGACCATTCATATGATCTAAAATAGTAACTAAGCCGTTTTCAGATAGAAGACTTTCATCCTCTGAGAGTGTCTCTATCATATATTGCCAATTATTTAACAAGCCTTTCTCTCTCACCAGCTTCAACATATTTTCAAAAAGCCTTAAGCGCAGGCTATTGACATTCCCGGCTACCCATCGATGTACAATTGTCCTGACAGCTCCGCGGCTGTCACTAAGGCTTTAAGAGTAGATACTTTGATTGGGAAGTGGAAGGTTTTTCTTCTAGTAGGACACAGTCTCTTAACCGTACCCCCGGTTGGGGATGGCAGTCCTGATGCTATGTTGGTTACATCAACGATAGGTATTTCTTCTGGGTCAGGGTGGAATACATCAGATTCTGATGTAGGAGGGGTGTAGCAGGGGCTATTAGGAGGGGTGTAGCAGGGGCTATTAGGAGGGACATCCATATACCTGACGGGGTTTGGCAGTGATGAAACCGGCGACGAAGTCTCCCAAGGACCCGTGTACCAGGGGCTATTAGGATTCGTAGACCTGACGGGGTTTGGCGGTGATGAATCCGGCGATGAAGTCTCCCAAATCGTTGTAAGAGGGCTGTATCTAGTCCTAAAGCTGTCTAGGAGGCTTTGCAATGAAGGAGTTTTAGTTGAACCATACAGGGGTACGGGTAATGTCTCAACTTCCTCGTCTGGAGCGTATAGTGGAGACATGCTATCTAGTGTATCCGAGGTATGCTTAGAAGGATCAGCCTCATACCAAGCAAAGTTTGATCGCGTTGAAGGAGGGTCCATGAATCTATAACCGCCAGCGGGTAGTGTCTCAACATCGTCAGGCGTGTTTAGTGGAGACAGGCTATCTAATGTATCCAATGCAGAGTTAGCAGGATCAGCCTCATGTGCCACATACAAAGCCATGATTGCTATCTAAAACTACAAATGCACTGTAAGTCTTTTTAAAGGAGGATTTAGGGTTGACACGCCCCATCCTCCGCCCCTTCGATGAGGGTCAATCGCACTCCATCTCCTCTGATTCGGTGTATGGGAATAGACGTCTTTTTAAATGAACCAGGTCTTTCCTCACCTTAACCCCTGCGTTAGTAACCAATCCGCAAGTCCGTAGACATTCTAACCAGGCCGTTACCGGTACTGTGAAGAGGATATACTCATGACTTGTATTAAGGAACCTTGAGAAGATGGTTAGATTAGTCTCTACACCAAAAGCCAGAGTACTTTTTATAGATATCCGCCCGTAATACACATACCCATAGTCTATTGAGCTTATTACCAGGGTGAATATATGCCCGTCCTTAAGCGTTCTACCCACTAATCCATCCATAGCCTCATACGAATCTTTTTTCATTTTCCAAAATTCCGTCTCCGATAGGTCTATCTCAGATCTTCTTCCAACACCCTGGAAATTCTCCAAGGAGGTCTTGTAGAAGACAACTCTCTCAAATTTAACATCATAACAGAATCCGAGGACCCCATCCCTGAGGGGCCATATCTCTTTATAAAACACGCTACCAAATTTGGATGGGGCAAGTAACTCTGCCTTAAAATGCGCTACTAGGGCTGACGTGCGTATAGTAGATGTAGCTAGACTGCTCGCCATTTTTCTTTCTAGGGTCTCTCTAAGAGGGAACTCTCTAAATATATAGGTTTCTATCCTACACATCTATAGCGTCATACAGACCCGTCCGCAGCTTCATCCCCACCCCCAAACAGAAATACACACCCTATATCAGCTGTTGTTTAAAGTATCAGGATCGTAGCATAGGAAATGGGGAATTTCTTCAGAAGGACTACCAGCTGTATTACGACCTCTATAAACTATGATATCGCATTGCTTTTAAAGCATGCTATAGCTAATAAAGTCAACGATGCCCACTTGTACACTGTAACCGGGAATGTCAATAGCCTGCGCTTAAGGCTTTTTGAAAATATGTTGAAGCTGGTGAGAGAGAAAGGCTTGTTAAATAATTGGCAATATATGATAGAGACACTCTCAGAGGATGAAAGTCTTCTATCTGAAAACGGCTTAGTTACTATTTTAGATCATATGAATGGTCATTTTAACAGAGCACACCTGTTGTGTTTATACACCGTAATAGTGGATGTTACAGCTTTTAAGCTGAACAATCATAAGTGTTTAGAAACTTTAGATATTAATCACATTATTGATGTTATGCACGCTTATATTATTGATAAAAAAGGTTGCAGCATGATTTGTAATATTTTTTAATAAAACATTTATAATATAACCATCTGCGTTTCATTGTAATAATTGTTATGTAATAATTGTTTTGAATGATTTTAAGTTCATCCTAGTAATAATACAAATATTATCCTGTTGTGCAACTATATTGAGCTATGTGAATGTGATCCCTTAAAGACTTCGAAATGTCACCACTTGTTGGGATCAAATCATATTTGTAAGGTCCTACTATACGCTGGTTAAACACATATTCTTTAAACAATTCAATAAGAAGTATCACAATCATAAATAAACCATAAAATACCATAAAGTCCACCAAATTTTAAAATAAATGAATGCAACACAGTCATACATATCCTTGCAAAAGTATGGAAAAACCTATCAATAGGACTTAAATGCATCTCAGACCTAGTGTTGAGGAGATAACCCTAGACCCTTCTTAGATGTTGGTGACAGTAGTGTTGCACTAAAAACAGTCAAACAGTTACAATAAAACATACCAACACATTTGTTATGTATAGAAAAAAGTGTTATTCCCATAGCAGGAGTCGAACCCGCGTCTCCCTGAGAAAGCAGGGCATCATTACCGCTAGACCATATGGGATTTGCATATGTTATACTGTACAGAACCTGTATACACTCTGACAGGGCTCCGGGGGTCGGAAATCTATCTTTCTGTACAAGTTTTTTAAGTGAAATATATTAGTAGGACTCTTTTTACAGCATTCTATAAGCCTTGTATATATATATAAGAACATGTTATAGAACATAAGACATGTTTTGATATTATAAAATATTATAAAAACAAAATATAATCGCTCCACTATACCCCTGGATTCACTATACAATGAAATAAGAATAAAAAATAAGACAACTCGACAATCAACCAGGCCATCACTGAAACAATATGAATTGTTTTTTGCTAGTAGTCTATGTAAAACCCTGCATATTGCAGGGAACTTTCGCAGAGTACATTTCACAGAGTACATTTCACAGAGTAAATTTGACTCAATCAGAGTACATTTGGATAATTGAATGTGAATAATACATTCCTATCTCTAACTTCACAAGTCTGTTCAGGGTACATTTGGATAATTGAATGTGAATGATACATTCCTATCTGTGAACACTAAAATCACAGTAAAACCTAACATTGCATTATTTTCATGGTTATAATGAATAAAAATACATCTTTAAGATATTTCATGTTAAATAGTTCTTAAAAATGAATTTCCTTCAATCATCAGGATAAAAATCAAACAACCTCGCCGGTAATTATTTTGAATTGAATTATGAATTATAATATTGTATCAACAACTTTCATACATGTTAGCCATACTATACACTAACACTATACACTATGTTGACTGAATTAAATTTTATTTACCTTAGAATCATCATCTTTGAGTTGATTGAATATTTCCTATCGTGTGTAGGATTTAATGCATATCCATAATATTGAGAGCATAAAACTCTGGGGGGCTAAAAAAAACTAGACGTTGCAAAGTAATTCATAAATGAGTTGTATAATGTACCTTAGATCAGGTTAAAAGAAAATACATTTTGGGGGTTGATATTACTAAACTTCTAAAAAATACATTTGTATTGAAGCACTTTGTTTTTATACCTTATCATTATGCAAACAGGTAAAAAAAAACTATGTTGACATGTCTGTTTTAAGTGCATCAGTCAGTTTCATGGTTTTAGATGTTTTATAATTTATGTTTATCCTTGACATTCAACCAATAAACATCAAATTCAGAATTCACTAGGATTGTGTTCTCATGTTTTTTTACATTTAGCTAAAATATAAATACAAACTGTCTATAGTAGATACAATGTTGTTTGCAAATAGTCTGTTTTACTTATGTAACACGTTAGAGTTGAAATTCATGCATGACAATTGGTAAACCTTAGTCATCATACATCCCCTCTTTTAGCTAGACCTGATCAAAATGACAGATAAAAACATAACCAAACACCTAAAAAATACACCAAAAGCAGATTGATAAAAATGTATACAGGCAAGCGAGCCTAATCACTGAAATTACAACATCAAACTGTCTTACAAAATAGGGATGTGTCATGGGGGTGATATATCTCACCCATTGACTAAAATAGCATTATCCTTCTGACTATTGATTAAATCTACTAAAAATCAACCTGTTTCATGATTTTAGATGTCTATAATTTATGTTTATCCTTGACAATCAAAGAAAAAAAGCATGATTTGTTTCTGAAAAAGAAACCTAACCTCACTTTTAGCCTCTTGACCTGGCTTTCAATGTGTTTTATTCACATTTAGCCTGCTACAGATGATCTGGTATAGGTAAAAAAAGAAAACTCTGGACCAGGCTACAAATCTTCAACTGGCTGAAAGGTGACTGAAAAGGTGACTGAAAACTGGATTGATGCAAGTTACATGAACATGTCTGTTTGAGGAAACAAAATAATGTATTAAACTATTACACTATTACACACTATTACACTATTGCATGATTACACATTTGCACAATATTACACTATATAACACTATTACATACTATTATATGACTACCCTATGACAATATTACACTATTACACACTATGTCCCTATACACTATTAAACACTAGCACACTTAGATAAGATAAACCTTATCCCTGTGGGAAAATTCTATTAATTTTTTCAAATAATTATTATTCCTCTATTTAAATCTGGGGACAAACACAGTTTTACCAACTACAGACCATTGTCTTTGTTTTCACAATTTTCCAAGATTCTTGATTCATGATTCTTAGATTCTTAGATTCTGAGTGAGAGTCGGTATGGATTCAGGGCAAATCGATCAACAGCATTAGCCTTAATGAATATATATGAAGAAATAACCACAACCGTAGATGAAAGGAATTACACTATAGGGGGTGTTTATTGACTTAAAAAAGCATTTGATACGATTGATCATCACATTTTAATTTCTAAATTACAAACATGCGGTGTGAGCGGGGGTGGCGATTAACTGGTTAAGTGGCTATCTTGAAAATAGACAACAATATGTACAACTCTCTGGTTACACATCTGAATATATGAATATTGAATGTGTTGTCCCTCAAGGTTCGGTCCTGGGGCCCATACTTTTTATTTTATATATTAATGATATATGTGAAGTGTCAAACATATTGCAATTTGTTTTATTTGCTGTCGATACAAATTTCTGTATTCCAAATTACAAATGAAATGTGTAAACTTAAGATATGGTTTAATAACAATAAGCTATCCCTAAATTTGGAAAAACGAAATGTATGATATTTACTAATCGAGAGAAGGACAATGTGGCATTATGTATTGACAAAGGAATCCAAGGATTATGTTGGATGAGAAAATGACATGGAAGCCACATATAATGTACATAAAAAATAAGGTAGCCAAGAGTGTTTTGTTTTGAACAAGGCAAAGAATGTTATTGATTATAATTCTATGCGAATATTATATTGTTCACTCATCCTACCATATTTGAGTTACTGTGTGGAAGTGTGGGGGTAACACGTATGAAAGCAACATAAAGCCCTTATTTATATTACATAAGAGAGCAGTAAGAATAGTTCACAATGTAGATTCAAGAGAACATACCAATGAATTATGTATTAAATCCAAACTATTGAAACTTAAAGAGTTAGCTGTAATACAGACTTTATTAGTTTTGTTTAGAGTAAATGCAGAGTATTACAAGCAAATATACAGAGGTTGTTTGGTCCCTAATCTTTCACACCCCCTTGCAGCATTTTGACACCTATAACAGGGCCCCCTGTTCACACCCAGATCCTCAAAAAGACAGATATTTACAGCACTTTATATTTTCGCCCCAACTCTAATCTATCATGTCTTTAACTTTTATACCTAATCATATATTGATTGATTGATTGAAAAGTTTATTAACAGATTGCAGAATGGGTACAGTTTAAAAGTTTTTTATTTTGAATAAGGCCTTTTCCCCTACACTCTGTGCTATTTCAGGGTACTGTGACATTAAAAGAGGGGTGGCGATGTCTGAACCGTGCTAAAAAGGGGGGTTGACCTAAAATGCAGGCTTACCATTGCTACAGTGTATGGACATTCAGGCCTTGAAGTGATCTATATCCAAAATAAGTCTTAATTAAAGATGGTTGAAACAGTTAAAACAGCTTGGACAGATATTTTCTGGACTGTTTTCACAAACAGTGTTGTATTTGTAAATCTGCTATGTCCTAAATGTCTGGATGTATTGAAAAAAGGGTGACTCTGATGTAAACAAGACATAAGTCTTTCTATGATCTGTAGCCTTTTAATTTTAGTTTTAGTCTTACGAAATAAGAAAATAATAATCACCACCCAAACTGTCAATTAGTTGGTATTACTTTTACATTTAGTCAATTAGTTGACGTTTTTATCCAAATTATAATTATAATACATCTCTGTCAGCGGTGTAACAATATTCATCAAAGTGTAGGTTAGTTTATTAGGACATAATGCATGTTTATGGGGAAATCTTTTAAAATATGTGTGAAAACATGTGAACATTGTGTGAACTAAAATATGCTATGAGTATACACTCATTTTCATGTTACAAAGATATAAACCATTTGAATGATGACTGTAATGTGTATTGAGTTTACATTTTTTACTCTAAGTATGCATGTCCCCTAATCTTGACGCCTCCCATGCTGTGTTTTAGCACCTAAGAGAGGGCCCTGTTCAAACCCCCTAACAGAGACGCATAGCCTCACTGACCCAGATCTTTTCTGTACTTTATATTTTCAGCCCAACTCTTTTAATAATAACTCTAAAATAATTAATGTGCATAATATAAAACACTGTAATGCAACCTTTTTAAATAATCTAGAATTCAAAGAATTCAAACCCTAGACCCTTGCATGCTAATGTAATGGTGCACTTTTTATTTTACAAATTACATTTGTAATTTTCTTTTTGCTTAAACACAAGTGTATAAAGATTATGTCTTTATCCAAGAAACTAATATATAGAGATACATACATTTGTAATTTGGAATACAAAAAATGTATTTTACATTTATTCAACCTTGTAACTTCTGTAACTTAATTCTCACACAGTTTAAATGTTTAATCTGTAAACCTTGGAATACAATTATCTAAAGATTGTGACATTTGGCATCTGGCATTAAGAAAACACACACAGACACATACACACACCTTGGGGTGACTGTGTGGTCTACAGAAACGGGAAGTCGCAGAGTCATAAATCTGCTTTTGACAGATGGTTTTGAGTCATCTCATTGGCCGTAGTCATTCTCCAGCCTCCTATGACATCTACGGGGTTTGTCACTATCAGAATTTTCAGAGAAGCTGCAGTTAGACAGAGGGAGAAATATTCAGTCCACTGAGAGACATTTGAGAGAGGGTATTTCTTAAGATACAAACATCACTTGGAAAAAAATGCACTTTCTTAAGATACACTCACCATTTGAAATAAATGCACTTTCTGAAGATACACTCACCATTTGAAATAAATGCACTTTCTGAAGAAAACACACATTGTACTTTACATTTAGCATTTGATATTAAGAAAACACACACACATTTGAAATAAATGCACTTTCTGAAGAAAACACACATTGTATTTTACATTTAGCATTTGATATTAAGAAAACACACACACATTTGAAATAAATGCACTTTCTGAAGAAAACACACATTGTATTTTACATTTAGCATTTGGAATACACATAATGTATTTTATTCTGAAGATATACATTATTCTTAATTGTGAAGATATATTCTGAAAACTTTTGGAAATACAGAAATACATATTGTGAAAACCATGGAATACATACAATCTGAAAATAAAAAAAACGTTTGAATCTTAAAAAAAAAATTTGAATCTTTTATTTTGAAGGACTTTTTCTCGACCAATCAGAACGCTCCAAATTCCAAAAAGGGGCGTGGTTACAATCAATCAAACTAAAAGGGGCGTGTTTTGCATAAGTTGACAGGTGCCGTATACCTAATCTCTCTCTCTAGGGGAACTACACGACCATCTGAACGCGCACCAGATCAAGCATCCGGACGCAGCCATGATAGTAGCCGGGGATTTCAATCAGGCGAATCTGAAGAAAGTCATGCCGTCTTTCTTCCAGCACATCGTCTGCTCCACAAGGGGAGGAAATACACTCGACCACTGCTACACCCCGTTCAGAGCCGGATACAAGGCTGTACCGGCTCCACCATTAGCGGGAGCAACAAACACGTCGGATCATGCCGCCATCTTTTTGGTCCCAGCATATAAACAGAGATCACGTGACGCCGTCGTGTCACGTGAGGTAAAAAAATGGGACGACCAATCAGAGGCCACGTTTCAGGACGCACTAGATTACGCCGACTGGGGAATGTTCAGGAGGAGTAACAGTGACGTCAGCGATTTCACAGACGCTGTGGTGTCATTCATAACAACACTGGCTGATAGTATCGTCCCCACAAAGAAGGCGAGGGTGTTCCCAAACCAGAAACCATGGGTGGACAGTACCATCAGAGCAGCCCTGAACTCTCGCACCACTGCTTATAACCGGGGCAGAGAGTCAGGAAACATGGAAGAGTACAAGACAACAGTCTACACTCTGTGCAAGGCTGTCAAACTTGCTAAGAGGACGTATGCCGACAAGATGGAGGCACAAATGGCACAGAATGACACAAGAGGCTTATGGCAGGGACTGAGGGCTATAACTGACTACAAAGTCAGCGCCCCCTCAATGGGGAGCGACGACGCCTCCCTTGCGGACCAGCTCAACACCTTCTACGCGCGGTTTGGTGCAAACAGTGGCACTGCTAGCCCAACGGCTAGTGACGTCACTGGTGCGCCGGCTGTTGTGGATGGGGGGGGGCATCCGCGGGGGGGTGGGGACACTCTCTAATTGACGGTACACAGTGTGAGAAGAGCATTTATGCAGGTGAACACCAGGAAGGCTGCTGGCCCAGATGGTATAACAGGACGCATACTTAAGTCCTGTGCCAACCAGCTTGCCCCGGTGTTCACCGCCTGGCGGAGTCGGTGGTCCCTGCCTGCTTCAAGATGTCTACCATTATCCCTGTACCGAAGAAACCCTCCCCAACATGTCCAAATGACTACAGACCGGTGGCACTCACCTCTGTGGTCATGAAATGTTTTGAGAGGCTGGTCAAGGACCACATTTGTGCCTCCCTCCCCAGTGATATGGACCCTATGCAATTTGCATACAGGACAAACAGGTCCACTGACGACGCGGTCTCCCAGGTACTGCACAGCACCCTCTCCCACCTTGACCGTCAGAAGGGGGGCTATGTGAGACTGTTGTTCATTGACTACAGCTCAGCGTTCAACACCATAGTCCCCACCAGACTGGTGGACAAGCTGATCGAGCTGGGTCTGAGCTCCGCCCTGAGCGCCTGGGTACTGAACTTTCTGAGTGAAAGACCCCAGGCGGTCAGGGTGGGGGGTCAGACCTCCAACACCATCACCCTGAGCATCGGGTCCCCCCAGGGCTGTGTTCTAAGCCCCCTGCTGTACTCACTCTACACACACGACTGTGTGGCCAAGTTCAGCTCCAACTCCATAGTGAAGTTCGCAGACGACACGTGGTGGTGGGGCTGATCTCGGACAATGACGAGAAGGCCTACCGGGAGGAGGTTGAGGTACTGGAACGCTGGTGCCAGGACAACAGCCTGCTCCTGAACATTGGTAAAACCAAGGAGCTGATCGTGGATTATAGGAGAGGACAGCAGGAGACACACACACCACTGATGATTAACGGGGCTACCGTGGACAGGGTGAGCAGCTTTAAGTACCTGGGGGTCCACATCTCAGAGGATCTGACATGGTCAACACACATAGACACAGTAGTAAAGAAGGCGAAACAGCGCCTCTACCACCTGAGACAGTTAAGGAAGTTCAGAGTATCGGGGAAGATACTCCAGTCCTTCTACTCAGGAGCTGTAGAGAGCATCTTGACCGGAAACATCACTGCCTGGTATGGAAACAGCACGGCACAAGACAAGAAGGCCCTACAGAGAGTGGTGCGCTCAGCCGAGCGTACCACGGGTATTGCACTACCTCCCCTGCAGGTTCTATACAACAAGAGGTGCAAATCCAGAGCCTGCAGGATAATGAAAGACCCTCACCACCCCAATAACAGCCTGTTCCAGCTGCTGAGGTCAGGCAGACGCCTGCGAACCCCAGCTACTAGGACAGAGCGGCTTAGGCTCAGCTTCTTCCCCCAGGCCATCAGAGCCCTGAACAATGAACATTGAGTGCCACAGAACACTGAACTATCCACACACAAGCACACATGAACACACACACGACACACACGCTGTGCACGCTCACACACTAGCAGCCACTTAACACTTTAACATGAGCGGGCACACACTCATGCCGCACACTTATGGCCAAAATGAAAGGCCACTTTAAATTAGAATAACAGGAACAGTGTATTGCACTACCAAAGCTACCTAGCATGTCCTATATGCTCTGTAAATAACTATGTACAGATACCGAGATGTCACACCATGTTACCTGTTACCTGTTTATTGCACAATGTTGTTTTTTTATTGGATTCTATTATATGTTGTAACACTGTATTGCACATCGTTGCGGGCAAGACCACCCGCATTTCATTGTATACTTGTATGCCGTGACAATTAAAACTCTTGACTCTTGACTCTTGACTAGGACGTTGGACTACTTAAAAGACTCCCCTTCCACCTGATGGACACTAGTAAACATATAGGTTGCATATAAGGATGTCCCGATCCGATCATGTGATCGGAGATCGGGCCCGATCACGTGATTTTCAGAAGATCGGAATCGGGGGGAAGAAATCGGGAATTTCTTTTTTAACTAGACTACAGTAGTTCATAGTCTAGAATTTTTCTGCACTAAGCCAATTTTATATTTTATTTGATTATTTATGACTGAATGCAACTGAACTTGTGAAGTTAGTCAAGCTACCTCTGTTACTGCACTACCTTTGTTATTGCACTAAAACAAATCATTTGTTTTAGTTTACATGGTTATTTTGTGGTGCACCAGTGATACGTTTTATTTTTATTTTGTTTTGAATTTTGATCCAATGCTGCAATACGTGAAAAAAATAAACTATATATCCATGTTGGATATAATGGATATAGGCCTACTGTTAAAACAGCCATATCCATGTTGGATATAATGGATAGTTGGATACTGTTAAATAAAAAAACAACCTTAAGGGTCAACTTGATTGCATTTTTTTAGTGCTGTCATGCGATTAAGAAAAATGTATCTAATTAATTACAGGATTTGTAATTAATTTATCTAATTAATCGCATTTTAATCGCATAACCATTTTATGCCTGATATTCTATATTCTATAATTATATTTCAAATTGCATGTGTCCGGATGGCAGAATTCAGTACTGTATCTACAAAACCTTCTGTTTAATCATCTTCCATCTATTAATTTGCTTAGATTTTTCAGGTCTGGTCAATTTGAGCATAGTGTTATTCACAGTCAAAGATAAAACATTTTTTTTTGATATTCTCATTTGGTTCATTACAATTTACTCAAGCCTAGTAACAGACACAGTATTTCTGACACTGGGAATACATTCCCTGAGATCCATAGATGTCCCTAGAATCAGATACCAAGAACATGCAAATGGACCATATAAAAAAAAAAAGTCTGTAAATGTGTATTCTATGTTCTTATGGAATGAATGAGATAAAAAAAAATTATAAATTTTTTTAAATATTTTTTCTTTTTTGTATTTTCTTTTAAATTATTTTTTAAACAAACATATAAACAAACATGACAACACACGATAAGATATACAAGCATTATTAACAGTGCACATCCAATGAAATCACCATTTAGTTAAATGTCTTATACAGGATATACCCCTAATACCTGCTATCTAATACCCTACACACATATGCTCTAGCTCGTACCCCCCCCCTCCCGGACCCCCCATTGGATAATCCATCCATTATCCCTCGCTCCTAACCAGACATTACCATTATATGCTAGCTTTTATTTTCTCCACCACTTCTAACCACATTGTCATTTTGGATTCATTGAGACCCAAAATTCTTGCTGTAGATATTTCTTGATAAATCACATCGAGATATGTAATAATCCAGACCTTTCGGCAAATTTTCGTGATGCTATCAGCTTTTTAGCCACTGTGATACCCGATAAAACCAATCTCTTTAGCTGTGGATGTACTGCACACTCAAAAACATCATTCAGCAGTAATACAGAGGGGTGTACAGGTATATTCAGAGTTAAGAGATTTGATAATTGCTGGGTCACCTCTTTCCAGAATATCTTAACTGGTGGGCAGTCCCAGTACATGTGCATAAATGTTCCCTCGTCCCCATTTGTGCATAAGGAGCATTTGGAGTCTTGTTTAAGACCCATTCTGTTCAGTCTTATAGGAGTCAAGTATGTCCTGTGAATATAGTTAAGATTGATTTGTTGATGGTCCGGGTTCCTTGATGTAAATCGAACATTTGCCCAGGCTTCTTGCCAATCAAAATCTTTTTCCAGGTCTGGTATATCCCTCCTCCAGACTGAGTCTAGGTGGAGGGTTTCATACGAGGACGTTAGTAATTGATGATAAAAATCTGAAACAAAACCTCTCGATGTATCTCTTTCATAGAAGAATTTGTGGTATCTGTGGTGTTCAATTGGTATCTTTAATGGAACACTGTGAGCCTTCAAACATAACAATAACTGTGCGTAAAAGTAATATGTGGACTCGGTGAGATATGAAATATTATTTTTTTTGTAATTAATTTTGAGTACATTTTCGAGATAATTTGCTGTGTAATTAATTAATCTAATTAACGCGATAAACTGACAGCCCTAATTTTTTTCTTTTCTTTTTTCTTAATGCATTGCCGAAAGATCGGATCGGGAAAAATCGGTATCGGCAGATCACATGATTGGGATCGGGAGCAAAGAAATGTGATCGGGACATCCCTAGTTGCATATCATCATTTGTATTATTATTATTTATTATTTATATACGTATATAATTGCTCCATATGGATTTTGATATATGCTTTTAAGTACTGTAGTTTTAATGTAGTTGGTGTTTTTTTATAGTGATGAGTGTATGTATTGTGAGTGTGACTGTATGTTGTCTTTTAACCACTGCAATAAACGAAGTTCCAAAAGGAAAATAAAATAGTTTTGAAGTTTGAAGATTATATTATTCCATTTAAACACTGAAAGTGTGGACCGCAATGAGAGGCAGATATAGAGAGACGTTGTTTTTCAGTGGATTCATGCCAACTGTCAATCCTGTTCAGGCATAAAACTCCAAATTTAGCTTCCAATCCGACCCTTGTTGCTTTGTGCCACGCCACCGGGCGAATGACCGACCGGCCTCCCTCTGCCTACCACACATCACACCAGAATGGCAGAGTCCTCCTTTCAGTTGCAAAGAGAAGGAGGAGGAGGAGGAGGAGGAGGAGGAGGAGGAGGAGGAGGAGGAGGAGGAGGAGGAGGAGGAGGAGGCATAGAGCGAAACCCACCCTTTGGCGAAACCCACCCTAAGCAGCTGTCATGTTGTTCAGTGACATTATGCATGCTAGATATTTGCCACGCTCGTTTTTTTCCCCAGCTCCACGGGGGTAATTTTGGGGACAATGAAGCACTCCAGTGGGTAACAGAACCCTCTTTGTGGCACAGGCCCCCTGGGGCCCCTAATCTCTGCCAAGGCAAACAATGGCTCACCGCTGCACCAGGGCCCTCTGCTGCCAGTAATACAGCATGAGATTAGTTCACACACACACACACACACACACACACACACACACACACACACACACACACACACACACACACACACACACACACACACACACACACACACACACACACACAGACACACACACACACACGCACACACACACACACGCACGCACGCACGCACGCACGCACGCACGCACGCACGCACGCACGCACGCACGCACGCACGCATGCACGCACCCGGTCCTGCCAGCAGCGAGAGGCAAGCACCTGTCTTGGAACTTAATTGTAAACTGGCAGTTAATCAAGATATCGTCTCAAACTCAGGAATCTCCACAGAAGAGTAACAGATACTATTGGGTTTTTAAAAGCTCATCCCGCACACAGGCTACCACCCGACTTCCCTGGACAGCTTAGGGGCTGATCCCCCTTATTTAGGGCAAATTATGAAACGCATTGGTCCTTGTTTAATGATATATATCTGACACATTCTTTTTTTTCCACTTTTTTCTCCTTCTTTTTCTGTTTTTTCTCCGATCCCAATTTTAGTCGTGCCAATTCCCCCCTCCCCTGTCTTGATCGTTGCTCGCATGTGCCCCCCACTGGTCGGTCGTAGGGAGGGTTGAAGAATCTATCGCATGTCCCGACCGATACATGTAGAGTCAGCCAGCCACATCTTTTCACCTGCCAGCGCGGACTCTTATTGGCGAGGTGTAACGTGTGGGAGGCTCACACTACCCTCGCCATCTCCTGTCCTTGCTGTGCAGGCGCCCTGACCGACCTGTAGGAGTCGCTGTTTACAACGACCAGATTACCACTCATCGACTTCCCTCCCGCTGACTCTGCCAATTGAGTCAGTATGACAGCCTGCCCAAGCCGGAGGCAACGCTGACACCCGGATTCGATACCGGTGTCTCTCGCGTTGGTGATGAGCGCTTAGACCGCTGCGCCACCCAGCCGCCATATCTGACACATTCTATGATTTCAGTCAGAAGTCGCAGTGCCTCATTTGGATATAAGTGATTGTTCTGTCAAAATGTTTTTTTTGTGTGTTTTATTTTCTTTGGCTGTTTTGGGTTTTTGTTGAACTTTACTAATGCAGTGTCTAGGCTTTCATAATCTGTATGTTTTATTAAAAAACTGTTCACTTTACAGAGGCCTTATTCCATTGTATTAATTAATGAATATAACTGTAATTTCTTCTCAAAAACATGATCTGGTGACACTTGATATTCAAAGTATTGTTAGAAATCTTTCTAACAGTGTATACTGTGTTTATGTGTGTATAATGTGTCTATGTGTGTATACTGTGTCTATTAGAGGTGTAACGGTACACAAAAACTACGGTTTGGTACGTACCTCGGTTTTGAAGTCACAGTTCGGTAAGGGTTTTCGGTACAGTGGAGGAAAGTTTGGTTTTCCATGTTCCACTCAGGGGTGATGTAGTGTTACACGTTGTTGTAGTGTTCACGTTACACCTCACCAATGAGAGTCCACGCTGGCAGGTGAAAAGAAGTGGCTGGCTGACTCCATATGTATCGGAGGGGACATGTGATAGTATCTATCAACCCTCCCTAGACCGGCCAGTGGGGGGCACATGCGAGCAATGCCCAGGAAGGGGAGGGGGGGATTGGCATAACTAAATTGGGATGGGAGAAAATCACAGGAAAACAGGAGGAGAAAAAGTGGATAAAAAAAAAAAATTGAAAAAAACACTTTCTGCACCAACAACGAGTTTACTCCTTATTGGCCGTCACCCGTTGAGTGCCAATAACGAGTTAACTTTATTTTTTATTCGATCTTAATATCACTATTACGCTCACAGACCTATATGTTACGAGTGAAAGCCATCTGGAGACCCAAAAAGTGCAGTACCGGCCAAAACCTGCTAGGCGGCAGAATCGAGAACGCTTGAAACCCTGTTCCAGACCATGTGTTACATCTAAAACCCTTCGGGCGCATAATTTCTGTTCAGGCAAGTCTAGCGGTTCACACGATCACTTGGAAACACGTCCAATGCCCCTCGATGGATAAGTTGTGCCACATTATGTCCGGGACCAGATGGACATCAATACTGGAAATCGCGATCAAACAGTTGGAATATTCTTATTGGAATAAGCCCGATCTAAGGCTTGTGGGGCGGCGTGGCTCAGGGGTAGAGCGGGTTGTCCAATGATCCAAGGGTTGGTGGTTCGAATCACGCTCAAGCCCATGTCCATCCCACTGCCGTTGTGTCCTTGGGCAAGACACTTAACCTACTTGCCTCGTATGAATGTGTATGCATATGAATGAATGTTGGTGGTGGTCGGAGGGGCCGTAGGCGTTGATTATTCGCCACGCTTCCGTGAGTCTGCCTCAGGGCAGCTCTGGCTGCAATTGTAGCTTACCACCACCGGTATGACTGTGTATGAATGAATAATGGACTCTGTGAAGCGCTCTGGGTCAGTGAAGAGCGCTATATAAATCCAAGTCATTATTATTATTATTAAGGTAAGGAACATATGACGTCAATGCCAGCTTGATCCTGCAATGATTTCATACCGATCAGCCCAGCGTGTGTGGTGTTCAAAACGAAAGCCGTTACTGGCGATCAAAGAATCAAAAACCGACCCCCCCCCCCCTTTGATGCATTCATGATGAAACATAATACCTATTATATACATTTGATTTGGGAATAGTAGCGTGTCCAGGCGAAAAAACGCCAACGACTTTGGTAGAATTTACATACCGCCCCATTACGCAGCTTTCTGGAATTAGCCGGAATCATTCTGAAACTATACAATATTCACCACGAGATAACGCGCAAACGTATTCATGAACAAATGTATTCTTTTTTGCATCTTGGACAGAAGATAGTTACTAATCTATCTAATACTAATGACCATAGTATTGTAGGCATATCCATAGCTATAATATAGAATATAGATATAGCTCGGCAAACAACGTGACGCACAGTGAAAATAGGCTCTAGATAGCTGGCGCTCTAGCTACGAGGATAAGACTAATCCCCGGCGCTGAATGTGTTAATGCACTGCAAGACGGATAGGAGACACATGAGCATCTCAAGCCCCGGTTGGAAATACTTCGGATTTTGATTAACTTGTGGAACCTCGAGACAGTTTTATGCAAGCTATGTAAACTACAGCTGGCCTACCTTCTTTTTTATGCTAACGCTATGTTGGGAGTTCTAGCATCAAGCATGTAAGTAGCCTACTTTTATATTTTAGCACTTAATGTAAATCATCCCTCATGTTTATCAAACCTTGTTCGGAGGTGCGTTGCTGTGTATGAATGTCCGTTCTATATGCCGTAAACTATCATTATATAATATGTGTATGTAACATTTGGCTATGTGTGTATAATGTGTCTATGTGTGTATAATGTGTCTATGTGTGTATAATATAACACACACACACACACACACACACACACACACACACACACACACACACACACACACACACACACACACACACACACACACACACACACACACACACACACACACACACACACACACACACACACACACACACACACACACACACACACGATGGACTAAATCTAAATGACAGCATCCAGGCAGAAGTCTGACCATGCCAATGTTGAGTTTAGGACAAACTCAAGCAGCCCTCAGACAGGCAGCAGGCTCTGGCAGATGAAAGCAAGCCAGAACCACAAAGCCCATGTGGAGGCCGTTCCCCCTGATTCGCTGATCAACCAAATCCCTCCCTGGTCTGGTTTATGGTCTAATTTCACGGCATTTCGCACCATTTGGCTTTGGGCGGCCGACAGAAAGCAGGAATCGTCAAATTAAACCCCACTATTAATCTCCTTCTCCCCCTTGGAGTTGGAAGAGGCTCCTCCAAGGTACGTATAGTGTGGCTTCCTTTCTTTTTCTCCTGTGTGGCACTGTGAGAGCGGAGTCATCAGTCACAGCCTGATGCCTCGCCGGAACATTCCAGAGGACAGTCACACCGCCCCCTCCTCCGCCTGACACAGCCTTGACCACAGAGGACTGATAAACAGGGTCAAAGCCTAAGGCTGCCCTGTGTCAACACGGGTCAATGACAAACACCATCAACCTGCTCCCAATTTGAGTTTCCCTCACACAAGCGGTGAGTGCGGTTTAGCGGAGAGGCACGTTTGTTGCCTAACCACCGAAACGGACCGACAGCGGAGGCAGAATGGCGGCGTATACGAGAGGTATCTATCGGTGCCAGAGCAAATACACCACAGGGTTTTTCCAATGTATTCCAGGGTCGCTGTGAGTGGATCTCCCAGTGTATTCCTACGGATGTCCGCGTCGCACGCACCAAGGAAAGCGCCTCGACGCAGACTTCACCCCTACCCCTTCCATGAGCCACACACGTCCGCACACACACACACACACACACACACACACACACACACACACACACACACACACACACACACACACACACACACACACACACACACACACACACACACACACACACACACACACACACACACACACACACACACACACACCGAAAAGAGTGTCGCTCAGTGTTCCGTTCTGCGCTCAGTGTGGCCTCGAGGCTACCTCCGGTGTGTTTCAGCATTACACTAAACTGCAACAGGCGCAGAAAGAAAGAAAGAAAAAAAAGAAAAACGGTCTCTGCCACAAGAGTAAATGATTCACATTAAACAAAGAAGAAAAGTATTTTTTCTTCTTCCATAATTATAGGTCACTGGGTGACAGTGCGAAGGAGCGTAGCTGTCGTAGATCCCCCACCGTGAGACTTCAGAGAAATCTAAATGAGTTTCATGAGTGACCAATGATGCCGCCCACTTAAAGGTTCTTCAGACGGGGTTTTACGTCACATTATTCCACAACTGTCACACCGGGATAAGGTTACAACTTAACATTTAGCCAGAACAATGGGGCCTCTTGATCCATTTAGCCTGGAGTGAAGACACACACTGTTTGTTTACACATAAGACCATTATTGTAAAGATGAACACAATGATCCCTCTGTGATTTTGCATTCACCTGGGCCTGGCTGTCCCTGAGTAACCTTAACCCATACAGAGGCTGCTCTCCAAAAGGTCAAAGTGAAGTGCATGTCCTGCAAGCATGCTGACCCTGAATCTCCTCAAGCCAAGCATGCTGACCCTGAATCTCCTCAAGCATGTTTGGTCCTAAACGGGAGAAGAGAAGAGAAGAGAAGAGAAGAGAAGAGAAGAGAAGAGAAGAGAAGAGAAGAGAAGAGAAGAGAAGAGAAGAGAAGAGAAGAGAAGAGGAGAGGAGAGGAGAGGAGAAGAGAAGAGAAGAGAAGAGAAGAGAAGAGAAGAGAAGAGAGGAGAGGAGAGGAGAGGAGAGGAGAGGAGAGGAGAGGAGAAGAGAAGAGAAGAGAAGAGAAGAGAAGAGAAGAGAAGAGAAGAGAAGAGAAGAGAAGAGAAGAGAAGAGAAGAAAAGAGAGGAGAAGAGAGGAGAAGAGAGGAGAAGAGAGGAGAAGAGAGGAGAAGAGAGGAGAAGAGAAGAGTAGAGTAGAGTATATAGTAAGTATAATATACTGTATATATCGATACTTGGCATCAATGTAATATGGGGTTCTGATCAATTACAAGGATTTATGTTAAAACAACAGAGCAATAAGCTAACATATATTTGTACATCTATGCAAATGCATATGTAATATTTGTAACTTGAATATGCAATGAATACAGAAACAGTTATTTAACTATACTGTATGTAAAGGAGTAGTTACATACATTTTACATACATTTACATTTATACTGTCTTTAGCCCTTTGAGGGCAACCACAATGCTGGTTGGTGGCCCTCTGTGAAAATTTGTTTGACACCCTTGATTTAATGTGATATATGTGCACATATTCCAAGCATAGGTCTATATATAATTGGCTGAATTATAAAAGCCAGAAGTGATACTAAATGAAGAAACCTTTGGGGGCCCTCGACAAGGCTGGCTTATACTGCTGCGCTGAGCCAAATGATCTGACTGAAAAGAGATGGAATTCCCATCACTAACCTATAGTGACAGAAATATAGCACCTTGCTCTCTCACGTTCCAACAAGAAAACATTGTGAGTGATGACATTAGATGTTAGAGTAATGATTCATGATCCCTGGTAGGCCTACACGGTATGTCATACGTATGTATAGTATGCCACTCAATACATTCCCAAGTGCAAAAAAAATGCGAAAAGCACATGTATGTAGTGGGCGTGTGTCAGCGACATACGAGGGGATTGTGAAAATATGCAAACCATTAGCTGTTAGATGGCTCCGAGCATCTTTGCAGTGGAAGAGGTATACGGTCTTCTTCACATGTGTACATTAGGCTATAGGTTTGTTTTCTGCACGATAAGGCATGTATTGGCACACCTGGCGTTCCTTACAAGAGACATCAATCAAACTGCCATCTTGGGGATTAAGTGGGTCCTCTTTATCTCACGAGAGACATTTCGATGTGTGTGTTATTTTTAAACAAACTCTCCAGCTTTTCTTCATTCATACCCACCTACCCCTGTCCTCTCTCCGGCTACTGGGACCCGATTGGTGAGCGCTGAGGTGTGGAGAGACCATACGGGTGAGATCATAGACCTGGATGGAGAAGGGGGCGTGACAATAGCCAGCCCATATCACCTGCATGCAACACACTCACACACACACACACACACACACACACACACACACACACACACACACACACACACACACACACACACACACACACACACACACACACACACACACACACACACACACACACACACACACACACACACACACACACACACACACACACACACACACACACACACACACACACACACACACACACACACACACACACACACACACACACACACACAGAAGGCATGATCTGACAATAAATGAAAGGAATTAAAAGGAGTCTTTCATCCACCTCCTGTGGGTTTAGTGTGGACTCTTTGGGGGTCACCAGGAACAGCGATGAATCTCCACTTTAGGCCCCGAACGCCTCTCTCTGTGTTGTGACATCCGTCGTTGATCTTCAAAGTGCTTCTTCAACAGCTTGCCGCTTGGCTTCCTATAGTCTGCCCTCTTTACCTATTATGCTTCATTGTTCCACGCCTGAATTAGTGCACCTGAATCAGTGAATCGAGGGGCCGCTGGTTAGCTGCCAACGGGGGAAATGGTGTGCAGGAGCTGTAGTGTTGTACACGAGGGAAGAGGTGCACGGTGTTTCGGTGATGCACTTTAATATTACAGATAATAGCTATTTGGCAGGATCACGTGTCACGGATGCATTAAATATTCCTCGTATTCCGATCAGGAAGGAGAAGATATTGTGTGTGTTGCCATGAAAAGGAACAGGCCACAAACAGACTGCAATAAGGTGTTTGCCTTAGTATCCATGGCTAATACCTGCACATTCCAGCCATCTCCCACCCCCCCCCCCCCCCCCCCGGGATTCTCATAGTTGTGATATGAGCTTATACAGTTGTTATAGGTGGTGTTTACATGCACAACTCAAAGGCAAATGGTATCATAATATTAAAAAGCCCACATAATGACCATGGCCCAAGTTAAATATTTTTATTTCTGTGGTCTATTTACAAACATGTCCATGTTTTCTATGGTTAACAAGCACCTAGTTACAGCTGTACAGCCTGTGTCATTCAGCAGTCAGGCTCATCAGCCTCAAACAGGCAGTTTAGGCTCCTGTCTCTTTAAATGAAAATTAGATGCTGATAGGCCTGAGCAATATTGAAATTCCCCTACAGACAATATTGCTATAAGAAAAACAACAACAAATTATATTAGCGTCTCCCCCCCCCCCCCCCCCATATTTTATTTAAAAAAAAAAGAAGAAAAAAAAAGTCATTGTTGTTGCTAGCTAGACACAGACCTTTGTCACAAAGTTAACGTTACAATCTTGGGAGACGCATTTTGAGCTTCCAATCAGAATTGCTAAAGTGAGGGCGGCTGGGTGGCGCAGCGGACTGAGTGCTCGTCACCAACGCAAGAGACACTGGTATAGAATCTGGCTGTCAGCGTTGCCTCCAGCTTGGCCGGCTGTCATACTGGCTCGATTGGCAGAGTCAGCGGGAGGGAAGCTGGTGGGTGGTAATCTGGTCGTTGTAAACAGCGACTCCTACAGGTCGGTCAGGGCGCCTGCACAGAGAGGGAGGGAGATGGCAAGGGTAGGTTTATTTCTTCCCCTTCCTGATATCGGCCAACAGTGCCATCAAGTGCAAACTGCTCCACGAGCCAACTGCACTGGAGCAAATCAGGAGCAAATTGCACACCTATGGGCATGTTTGCGCTAGTATCTCATCCACGCAATATCCTTAGTGAATGGCTCGCAAAGACGGAGCAGATACCGTGCGCAAATCACACGCAGTTTTTTTTTGTATCCACTTTTTTCTCCCATTTTCTATATTTTCTCCCATCCCAATTTCGTATCATCCAATTCAACCCTCCCCTGTCATGAACGCTGTTTCTTGCCTCCCACAAGCCGGCTGCAATGTGGACTAAGTCATACATAGCACAAGTCCCCTCCGGTACTTGAGGTAACAGCAGTCGCATCTTTTCACCTGCGCAGCTCGATCTCTCAGTGGCGAGGAGTAACGCGTGGGAGGCTCACGCTGCCCCCGACACTTCCTGATTCTACTGCGCAGGCGCACCAACCGACCTGTAGGAGTCGCTGTCCACAACGCCCAATCCCCACCCATCAGTTTCCCACCCCCTAATACAGCCAATGTGTATTAGTACGGACGACCAGCTAAACTGAAAGCAAATGTGGAGCGCTGGGCTCGAACAGCCGAGCCCAGCGTCTCCAGATTTCGTGGCGAGCGCCTTGCCCACTACGCCACGTAGCCGCCCGCACAAATCACACGCAGTTAAGGGTGCTATTAGCGCCGTGCAATCCATTCTTTGTGAATTCGCCCCAAGGTGTTTCAAGCAGTTCATCAGGAACAGTGATTATTGTCAGAGAGAATAACTCCTTCTGGCATGGCTTTCTACATGCACCCCCAGCTATATAACACACTAAAGGTAAAGGGAAAACACAAAAAGCACAATATAGCCTCTTTAATTGATATTCAATGTCTTGTGTTGATCTTGGCTATGGTACACGTGCTGTAGTTGTGATTCAAATCAAATAAAATTTATTTATAAGGCCCAACAACAAACGTTAATGTCCCCATGGGCCGTACAGGTCTTCTTTAAACAAGTCAAGAAGAAAACATAACAATAAGTCAAGAACAGAACAAGGACACTGATATATGCCACGCTAGATCTCAGGTCAGATTGATAACCCCAAAATGTTGTTGTTGTTTATCAAATTACAACTGACCGACAGAAATAGCGAATGCACGTTCCGACCCCCTCCGTCATTGACCAGGTCAAGTGATAGAAGTTGCGAAATCTCTATTTTGTTTGATCACCGGGAAGTTTTTATCTGACAAGTATGACCCTGTCGTTAATCAGATGATTTCCATTTCCCTAATCCGTCACACGGCAACTAGAGAGAGTTACTCGATGAAGCCTCAATGCAACGCTTACTATCTAGAGTCATTATTCTATATCATTTGAATAAGACTAGATTATCTACTTCTTTTTTTTTACTTCTCTGTAGTGAGAAGAAAGACATCTAAGTAATCAAGTAATTCATAAGAATACAATGCCCCTCTGACCGGAGCTCCCTCTTCTTGGCCTCGCATTCCAGCCGGTCACTCCCTTACTGCATGGGGCCTCTTTCACTGACTCACTCTAACAGTAAGAGAAACAGGCAGAACAGTAAGAGAATGCAGGCAGAACAGTAAGAGAATGCAGGCAGGACAGGCAAGGGTTATGATACCTTCTGTAGGTATCATCGCCAAGCATATCATTCTTTTTAAGCAGAAAATTATGAAACATATAATTAATATAGCATTATATATATATAATATATAACTTTAGCTGAAAAGCATTAACCAGCCATTGATTCAATCTGTATAGTCACCTCCAGGAATTTTGCAGGGCGCGGCCAGTCTCTTGGCCCATTGCTGGCAGAAAGCAGTGCTCGAACTCAATGGATTATAAAAAGTCATCTTTATTTCAAGTTACAAAAAAAGACTGTATTGGAAATGTCCAATACAGTTTAAAAGATTATATAAACAAAACATCTCATCTCTAAGATATCAATAGCCTAACACGGCTGGTGTCTGCAAGCAAAATCCTGTATCTCAAAAACTCTGTAAAATCTGATCTGGGATCCAGCGAGCTGGTCCTTATATACGGACTCAATACCTTGTTGCTATTGGTCCAAAAACAGTGATGTCACTTCTACCATCCAAGCAACACATAATTCAGCAAGGATGAACTCCCCCCCCCCCCCCCCCCTTCTAGTTGCTACAGCAACCGGGGAAGCAACGGGTCATGTGTTTTGGGAAAAACCCTCGGTCTGTTATCTGTTTCTAGCTGGAGCAAAGGCCCCAAGGTCTCTACACATTCTTCTGGGGTCCAGTCAGTATTGAGCAAATACATACACTTCTTGCATGAATAGTCTAACACGCCTATATATACATATAAAGATATATATACATAATCATTTATATCATAATCATAATAATACATCATACATGTGGTTTTTAAAGTGTTATGATGGCACTCTCTTCCTCCTCTCTCTTCAAGACAGGCAAGGGTTAATTTTGCAGGCTGCTCAGTGCTCACCTCCCTACACATTCTTGTTCAGCCCAGAACTCTAACGGAGACTGGAGCACCCCCCTGCCTCTGTTTCCATTCTGACTGTAACATAACATTAACATTTAACTGTAGTATAGTTTTAAAAGTGTATAAGTGTATTACACAAGTGGGAGGAAGAATATACAGACATTCCTCTTAATCTGGCATTATATAATAAACATAAGAACAGGATGTCATTATACAAAGTGTCACTCGTTGACTTGTGGCACTTAACACCCCCTCTGTCATCTTGTTCTGTCATTTTCCACTGTCCTAATAGCGTCTATACGGGGGGACGAGATGGCGATTGCAGGGTCACGTGGCTGTGACTCTCCACACCCCCTCTGTCATCTTGGTACCTCGGTACCCTGGTAGCCGGCGGGAAGACTTGCATCTGTTGTTCCCTGGCTGGACGCCTCGATAGGATAGGGGCCACGTCGTTGCTTGGTATCCGGTGGGAAGACTTGCATCTGCTGTTCCCGGCCAATGCACCCCCAGTTGTTGTCGTCTGAAGAACACAATGTCATGGTTCTTATGGTCACCCCCTCTGACCTCTTGGATCTCTCCCGTAGTTTGATGTAGGTCGAATTGTCACTTCTCGGGCGACCCCACGGGTCCCAGAGAATTGTAGCAGCAGTCCTCGATCGAAGTGTGGTTGGCTTGGTCGTGTGACCCTGCCCGTAGGCCACGCAGGACATCACAGATATAGTAATAGTATGCTGAAGCTTCCGAGCCCCCACAAATCTGATAGGCCCGTCGGATATAGAGACCCTGATGCTCGCTCTGTCCCCCCGCGTCAAGGTGCTAAGCTTGATGAGAGTTTGCAGAGTCTCAATTTTTATCCATAGGGGCTGGTGAGTGTACATCTCATGCAGCTGATATGGTTGGTACGGGTGTAACCTAACAAATAGTTACTGTCAGGAAATCCCTTCTGAATGAAATAGATTACAAATTTACTTTACTTTACTCTGGTTTAGAGAAAGGACAGACATCTTTACATAGTATACTTAAAATGTATACAAAATGCATGTAGTATTCTATGTCATGTTTCTTCCTAAATGACAATAACACTATATATTATTCCTCTTGACAGATGAGCCGTATGTCAAGTGCAGTTTGCACTTGCTTGAGTGTCATGTGTCAGGGCCCCAGAAGGTAAGGATACTATTGATTCTCCTTCCGGGCTTTGGATTTCTCCCTTTTTGCCCTCATCTCTGCTTGCTGTTCTGGGGTTAGTGCCCCCCAATCGTCTGCAGAGAGGTATTTGATGTCGGAAGTTGAGCCTTCTGATCTCGCGGGTTCTCCCCTTTGCTTTCCCCCTTGTTGTGTTGGTTGTGAGAAAGGATTTTGACTTGGTCATACAACCTACATTCGGTACGTAACTGGTCTCGGGACCATGCTGCGCATTTGGCTGTCAGAAGGTTACCCCTTGGTACTCCTATAAATAGCTTTCCAAGCAGTAAGCCTGATCCTTGCACAGGTCCTCCACGTATGACTGATTCTGCTGCAGCAGTGAGAGACAGGCTCCCGTCTCGCACCTGTGGTATTAGTTTCTCCACCATGTTTTCCCCTGGAACTTGACCGGGGGTCCTTACTTCTATTTCCATCATTTGGGACATTGAGGCCCTTTCGGGGATCTCTAGTCCTTTGAGATGTCTCAACATGCGAGCTAGCGTCTCTTGTGCTTGCATCTCCTGAGCGAGCATCTCCTGTGCTATTACTCAAGATGTGGAGTAATCAGAACTGTGTTCAGTTTCAGAGGTATTTAGCTCCCCATCATGTTCAGGCTCAGACTCAGTTTCACCTGAAGGTGTCATCTGTGGCCTCGGGTTCTGATCCCCGATTTGAATGTCGCCATCCTCCTCCTCTGGGCCATAGAAAATGGAACAGTGCTCATAATTGATGTTTTTGGCCTTTAGGAACTCGTCTAGAGAGTCGAACACCTCTATGTCAGTGGAGGGAGACGCTGCTGCTCGTTTTGAGGTGGAGCCTTGCGCCTCACAAAGAGGAAGAATGACTACATCGTCTTCTTGGTTTTTTCCATTTCCAATATCCTGTGGCAGAACAGGGTCTCCATTTGTGGGTTCAAATGTCAGGTCCGACACGACCACCATCAGTTCCCTGTGGTCTAGATCTATGGATTGTTCACGTTGAGAATCTTCATGATTCAACCCTTGCTCTTTAATTGACGCTTCCTTCTTGACCGCACTTTCATACTGCATAAACAGTGTCTCAGGAGGCAGAGCGGTCGTCTGGCAATCAGAGGGTTCCTGGTTCGATTCCAGCTCGTCCCAGATAGTGTGTCGCAGTGTTTTTGAGCAAGACACATAACCCCTGACTGCTCCCGTTAAGCAGGTTGGCACCTTGCATGGCTGCCTCCGCCGTCTGTGTTTCTTAAGCCCTTGCTGGCTCCTGAAGCTCGTGTAACACTGGTCACAGTAGTAAGGTTTCTCTCGTGTGTGTACCATGTGGTGTCGTTTAAGTTCTTCCATCCTCTTGAAGCTCTTCCCACACTGGTCACAGCAGTAAGGTTTCTCTTGTGTGTGCACCATGTGGTGTTGTTTAAGGTGAGTCTTCGTCTTGAAGCTCTTCCCACACTGGTCACAGCAGTAAGGTTTCTCTCCTGTGTGCACCATGTGGTGTTGTTTAAGGTGAGTCTTCGTCTTGAAGCTCTTCCCACACTGGTCACAGCAGTAAGGTTTCTCTCCTGTGTGCACCATGTGGTGTTGTTTAAGGTGAGTCTTCGTCTTGAAGCTCTTCCCACACTGGTCACAGCAGTAAGGTTTCTCTCGTGTGTGTACCATGTGGTGAACTTTAAGATCTGCCTTTCTCTTGAAGCTAATGTCACACTGGTCACAGCCGTAGGGTCTCTCTCCTGTGTGTACCATGTGGTGACTTTTAAGATCTCCCTTCGTCTTGAAGGTCTTTCCATACTGGCCACAGCAGTAAGGTTACTTTTCTGTGTGTACCATGTGGTGACTTTTAAGATCTGCCTTTCTCTTGAAGCTAATGTCACACTGGTCACAGCCGTAGGGTCTCTCTCCTGTGTGTACCATGTGGTGACTTTTAAGATCTCCCTTCGTCTTGAAGGTCTTTCCACACTGGCCACAGCAGTAAGGTTTCTTTTCTGTGTGTACCATGTGGTGACTTTTAAGATCTGCCTTTCTCTTGAAGCTAATGTCACACTGGTCACAGCCGTAGGGTCTCTCTCCTGTGTGTACCATGTGGTGACTTTTAAGATCTCCCTTCGTCTTGAAGGTCTTTCCACACTGGCCACAGCAGTAAGGTTTCTCTCCTGTTCCAATTACCGCCTGCTGTACAGCCGGCAGCTCTGGGTATTGTGATTTGCTTGGTTCTGTGAATTCCTCACTTTCCGCAAGCGTCTCAGGGGACTCTGGGTGTGTTCCCCGTTCTCTTGGGTAGTCTAACCCCCTGCTGGTTGTAGAAACTCCCAATCCATCATCCGAGGGTAATTCCTCGTCCTCGGTGATGTGGGAATGATTGTGAGACATCGTGTTAGTACTGGCTCGTTAGCCGGCGCTGCTGTAGTCTCGGGCTAGATAGCCTGCTATTCGTTCCAGTTCGCAATGGCTAGTTAGCCTGTGGTGAGCCAGTTAGCCCTTGTCTGGCTAGGGCCAGTTCACTTCCTGTTAGCACTGGCTTGTTAGCCTACATTCCTGTGGGCTCCGTTTTGGTCGCCTCCAGTTAGCATTCAATTCACTTGTGGCTAGTTAGCCTGCATTCCTGTGGGCTCCGTTTTGGTCGCATCCAGTTAGCATTCAATTCACTTGTGGCTAGTTAGCCTGCATTCCTGTGGGCTCCGTTTTGGTCGCCTCCAGTTAGCATTCAATTCACTTGTGGCTAGTTAGCCTGCATTCCTGTGGGCTCCGTTTTGGTCGCCGCCAGTTAGCATTCAATTCACTTGTGGCTAGTTAGCCTGCATTCCTGTGGGCTCCGTTTTGGTCGCCTCCAGTTAGCATTCAATTCACTTGTGGCTAGTTAGCCTGCATTCCTGTGGGCTCCGTTTTGGTCGCCTCCAGTTAGCATTCAATTCACTTGTGGCTAGTTAGCCTGCATTCCTGTGGGCTCCGTTTTGGTCGCCTCCAGTAGTCTCGGGCTAGGTAGCTTCCTGTTAGCACCAGCTCATTAGCCGGTGGTGAGCTAGTTAGCTTTTGTCTGGCTAGGGCCAGTTCATTTCCTGTTAGCACTGGCTCGTTAGCCGATGGTGAGCTAGTTAGCTTTTGTCTGGCTAGGGCCAGTTCACTTGTGTTAGCACTGGCTCGTTAGCCGATGGTGAGCTAGTTAGCTTTTGTCTGGCTAGGGCCAGTTCACTTGTGTTAGCACTGGCTCGTTAGCCGATGGTGAGCTAGTTAGCTCTCGTCTGGCTAGGGCCAGTTCATTTCCTGTTAGCACTGGCTCGTTAGCCGATGGTGAGCTAGTTAGCTCTCGTCTGGCTAGGGCCAGTTCACTTGTGTTAGCACTGGCTCGTTAGCCGATGGTGAGCTAGTTAGCTCTCGTCTGGCTAGGGCCAGTTCATTTCCTGTTAGCACTGGCTCGTTAGCCGATGGTGAGCTAGTTAGCTCTCGTCTGGCTAGGGCCAGTTCACTTGTGTTAGCACTGGCTCGTTAGCCGATGGTGAGCTAGTTAGCTCTCGTCTGGCTAGGGCCAGTTCATTTCCTGTTAGCACTGGCTCGTTAGCCGATGGTGAGCTAGTTAGCTCTCGTCTGGCTAGGGCCAGTTCACTTGTGTTAGCACTGGCTCGTTAGCCGATGGTGAGCTAGTTAGCTCTCGTCTGGCTACAGTGTCATTAGAGAGGATTCTCTTGTCTGTCTCCAGTGTCATTAGAGAGAGTTCTCTTTTTCTTTAATCCAATTTTGCGTCTTCAACCGCTCCACCAGCAATGCCCCCACTACGCAGAATTTGCCTTTTAATTTGCCACTGCTTTCCACCGAGGGCCATACAGATCAATATCCTTTGTCTGGTGTATTCTAAAGCGGAAGGTTTTAGCTCCCTAGGTGCTCATAAGAGCACCTTCAATTTTAAGGTTTAAACTCGCTTTTGTAGTCTGTTCATATTCTCTTGGCTGTTATTACCTTTTCAATTAGTTACAAAAGCCCACCCAGGGACGCCATGATATATGTGACCAGGTATGGACTTCAGGGTCATGTTGAGGGATCTTCATTTTTTTTTTTTTTACATATTATGAAAGTACAGATTCATACCTTCAAAATAAGCCATCACTTGAACATTTTGGTGGGATACTTTGCAAGCTACTTCCTATGATTCATGGTGATTATCACAAAACGTATTCAGAGATAATAGCCTTCAAGAGACGAGCAGGCTATTCAGTGACAATAGTGAAACAACTACAACACTACCCAGAAGTCATTGTAATCCATGGCCCCCCTCTCTCTAGGGCAATTAACACCTGGCAGCTTTCCAGTCTGAGGCTCTTTGTTATTAAAATGAGTCTGGTGACTGGTAGTGGTAGTGAAAGGGACCCTGATAATAAACAAGAAACTTAATCAAGTTTCAAGATTTTATTAGCATTTAAAATAACACGAGATAAAAATAGACATGCTAAAGTCAATGTTCTGATGGCCTCTCCAGAAGCATTTAGATGTAAATACATGTAGTGTGGTAGTGAAAGACACAACAACTAGGTTAACCTTCTGTAGTCTGGTAGTGAAAGGTTAACCTTCTGTAGTGTGGTAGTGAAAGGGTTAACCTTCTGTAGTGTGGTAGTGAAAGGTTAACCTTCTGTAGTGTGGTAGTGAAAGGTTAACCTTCTGTAGTGTGGTAGTGAAAGGTTAACCTTCTGTAGTGTGGTAGTGAAAGGTTAACCTTCTGTAGTGTGGTAGTGAAAGGGTTAACCTTCTGTAGTGTGGTAGTGAAAGGGACCCTGATAATAAACAAGAGACAAAATCAAGTTTCAAGATTTTATTAGCATTTAAAATAACACGAGATAAAAATAGACATGCTAAAGTCAATGTTCAATGTTCTGATGGCCTCTCCAGATGATCACCGTGGTCTTTTTGAACCGCCGCTGGATATTTTGGCTGGTGGTGCCGGGCATGTTACGTCCTGGGCTTCCTCATCACAGAACTCTCTGATCTTGTGGAACAGATAGTGTTGTCTTGCAGAGTCCAGTCCCGGTGGTGGCAGCACAGGAAGTCCATCTATAGGCGGCAGGACACGGACGTCACGGAGCAGCTGGAATCTGGTTTCAGCGCCATCAATAGACATCTTTGCCACAACCACACCAGGTTCCTTGGAATCAAAGCTGCAATAATAAAGTGAAACGTTAGTACAGGGCACATAACAATATCAATGCATTTGTATCATTTGCCAATGACATTCTTTGCACTAAAGTGTGAATAATTAATTACAGTAAATACACAACACACAGTGACCACACCCACCTAAAGTGCTGGTACTGCTTGATCTGTGGCAGTGGCTTGAAGTAAGGCCCCAGATGTTCCTGCCAGTTGTAGGACTGCACGATTACAGTGCCATCTTCCTTTCCCACTAGCTGTGGTATGTTGATTCCAGCCACTGAGCTGTCCCTTACGACTGCTGCAATCTCATCAAGAGTGTTCACCTTGGTCTTTCTGAAACGCTGCTTGAGAAGCCCAAAGAAACAGTCCGGGGAAAACTTTGTGTGGCCTACAATCAGCAGGTGGAGATTGACACGATGGTGAAGACCATGTAGCGCTCGCCACGCTAAGTACCACAACATGTACTTGTTCTTGTTTTGGCCACTGCAGTTGTCACAGTGAAGGTCAACATCTGTCTCCCCAAGACCATGGTCTTTGAAGAAGTGGTGCAGGTAGCTTATGACGGCGTTGCTACCTTTGCTGGACTCCATCCCCTCATCCACCAAATAGTTGACTTGCCGTGGAATCGCCTCACAGCAAACACCGAATATGCTGCACTTGCATGGAGCCAAGAAGTACATGGGCCCTGGTTGAAGGGGGTCTGATGGGTAGTGCACCTGCAATAAATGAATAAGGATTTTAGAAAGAAAAAAAAGGGAGCAATGCAGTAGTTATAACAATTATAACATGATGTTGTGAAAGAGGGCTTGGTATGTAGTCACCTTTTGAGCGTAGTCGAAACTGTAATGCATTGTCAAGGGCTTGCTTGCCGGTGGCACATGACCACCCAGAGAAAGACCATCACCGATCTCCTTGGCGGCTTTAAGCATGCCCTTGTAGGCAGCCCGCTCGGAGGTTACATGCGCCAGATGTTGTTCCTGCTGCTTCAGCTTTGCAGACTTCTCAGCCTCTGGCAGATTGGCACTTTTGAAAATCTGAAAAAAAAAAGTTAAGTAAATGATGATTAATATTAATAATAATAAACTGTATTTGTATAACACTTTTCATACAGAAGTTGCAGTTCAAAGTTCATAACACTGTGATGTTCACTAACCAGATAATTGTTCTTCTGACACACCCAGCAAAGATCAGACATTGGTTTGATTGCTGTGATATGACTCAGTAATTGCCTCCAGAGGGACTTAAATGTGGACAGGCCCACTGCTCGCTGGTCTGAAAGATTAATAAGAACACATGTTAGCACAATGTCATTCATTTTCAAGCTTTGTTTTTATTTGACAAAGACCTATTTGACCTATTTCTTTGACAAAGATTTGCTTACACCTACCAACTGGCATTGCCTTGGTATATAAACGCCACACAGATGCCTTTGTGACGAAAGATGGTAACAGCTGACCGGTAAAGTTTTTTTGGTGTGCCTGGCATCCAGGGAGGTGAACAGCATGATCTTCTGCATAATTCAACACAAATTGAACAACTTTTTCGATATCTTCATATTTTATGCAATGCTTGTTGTTGCGTGGCGATCGCTTCTTTGTGCGAAGACACATGCCATTTTCTGACATGTGTTTGCTTATTGCAATCAAGCGATCCTTACCTATTCTTGGGAGAGAAGAGGGGGGGGGGGGAGACAGAGAGAGAGATAGTTAGATCATCATCATCACAAGTACCGGTACCTGTCTGTACCACACCCAGTCTACATGATTGTGGAGACAGAGACAGAGAAGTTAGATCATCATCATCATCATCAATCATCATCATCACAAGTACCGGTACCTGTCTGTACCACACCCAGTCTACATGATTGTGGAGACAGAGAGAGATAGTTAGATCATCATCATCAATCATCATCATCATCACAAGTACCGGTACCTGTCTGTACCACACCCAGTCTACATGATTGTGGAGACAGAGAGAGATAGTTAGATCATCATCATCAATCATCATCATCATCACAAGTACCGGTACCTGTCTGTACCACACCCAGTCTACATGATTGTGGAGACAGAGAGAGATAGTTATTGTAATTGTGGCACAAATCAAAAGACACAAATAGTGTCTTTGGTCTATACTATCTGCTATACTTTACACTATACTATGCTACTATACTCTACTATAATGTACTATAATTAGTTTTAATAAAATGGGGGACCCTGATAATAAACAAGACTAATCAAGTTTCAAGATTTTATTATCATTTAAAAAAAAATAGGCATGATGTACTATATTAGTTTTAAATAGACAATAATAATAACTTACCCGTGGATGAAGAGGAAAGCTTCACGGCAGATTTGTATCGCCCCGAAGAAATAGTTTGTGTAAGCACGTTGTCTTTTTTTGGAAATCGATTTATTTCCGATAGTCCATTCTGACTTTCGACCAAAAGCCTGGAGCTGCGCCATAATAATCAAGTCTTTATGATCCTCTTCGAGAGCCGCTATCTCAAAACGCCTTGTGTAAACTTCATCACGGTCCAATTTTGTGATACATGACCGCCGATTAAGAATGTCATTTTCTTTATCAACCTGGACGCATTTACAAGTAAATCGCAAAAGTCTTTCCATTTGGCGTTCGTGGTTCTCGTCAGATTCAACTTCCACAACGCACATTACGTGTTCTACCTTGTCTCCAAATCCGTTAGGTGTGTTGTCACCATCATCAGATTCTGGCTCTGCCTCGTCTTCAAATCCGTTAGTGTTGTCACCATCACCACCATCACCATCATTTTCTGGCTCTGCCTCGTCTTCAAATCCGTTAGTGTTGTCACCATCACCATCATCTGCCTCTAACTCGTCACAATTGTCTTCTTCTTCTGAACCAGAATCTGAGTTTCTTTTTGGATTTTTCTTCTGCGGAAAGAAATCCGTGATGAATGTTCCTAAAGCGCGTTCATCTTCAACACAGTGTGCTCCGAAGTGAGCAAACCGGTTTAATGCCTCGGCAAGTGCCCTCGCTGTGGGTTGACTGGGTTCCATGGTGACTGGCAAACATGCACTGCCCTGCTCTCTGTTTAATACTCACCGATCAATGGCATCAACTTAATGACGTCACCGCCTGACCAATAAGCATTTAGATGTAAATACATGTAGTGTGGTAGTGAAAGACACAACAACTAGGTTAACCTTCTGTAGTGTGGTAGTGAAAGGTTAACCTTCTGTAGTGTGGTAGTGACGGATAAAAAAACGGATAAATAGTTTTTTTTACCATATTTCTAATATTTATTTTTGATAAATACCAATTATAAATATCTCGACGAATTACCTCTGAATATGAATAAAAAAAATATTAAAGATTCGCTGACTAGTTCTACCAGAAACGGAGTTGAGGCGAAGCATTACTAAGCGCTTCTGTAGTGTGGCAGTGAAAGGGTAACCTTCTGTAGTGTGGTAGTGACGGATAAAAAGGTTTTTTTACCATATTTCTAATATTTATTTTTGATAAATACCAATTATAAATATCTCGACGAATTACCTCTGAATATGAATAAAAAAAAATATTAAAGATTCGCTCACTAGTTCTACCAGAAACGGAGTTGAGGCGAAGCATTACTAAGCGCTTCTGTAGTGTGGCAGTGAAAGGGTTAACGCGCCCTCATCGCGCCCCAGCGCAGTTTACATCAGGGCCCCCACAATAATGAAAAAGCCGATGAAAAAGCCATTTTTTATCACTCCGTTTCCGTATTAAATTAATTTACTTTTAGCCATTAGGTTGGAAAAAATGCACCCTACCGAAATTCGTTCGCTCATAAAATTCGAACTGTGTTTTAATGGTTTTTAATTAAGTTAAAACACGTTTTATAAAGGCCGTCAAGGCCTCTTTTTTTTAATCTTTTTTTTAGACACTGCGTTACGTTGCTTATAAATCATCTGAACTTATAACATTAAGATAGTGTATTAATAGTGTGTTATTCTAAAGCTAATGACGTCTGTGTGTTAACACCTATTAAGTACAGTACTTGGCCCCTGTGGACAGGCCCACAGCCCGCGCGTGTAGTTTTTTCTCCTCACTTGGAAGAAAATTTGTTGAACTATTATAACAATAATTACCTCATTTACAAGTTGTATTTAAGTTTGCAACTAAGGGCAAATAAGGGAACACATTAATGACAATTCAAATATGTAAAAAAAATCAAGATTTCGATTTTTAGGATTTTCTAAACAGCAAGACATTTTCTTCATTTCAGAGCACCTCCCCCTTTGCGGATCAAATCGGGTTTGGTCACGGCGAGTCACATATGCCACGCTAGATCTCAGGTCAGATTGATAACCCCAAAATGTTGTTGTTGTTTATCAAATTACAACTGACCGACAGAAATAGCGAATGCACGTTCCGACCCCCTCCGTCATTGACCAGGTCAAGTGATAGAAGTTGCGAAATCTCTATTTTGTTTGATCACCGGGAAGTTTTTATCTGACAAGTATGACCCTGTCGTTAATCAGATGATTTCCATTTCCCTAATCCGTCACACGGCAACTAGAGAGAGTTACTCGATGAAGCCTCAATGCAACACTTACTATCTAGAGTCATTATTCTATATCATTTGAATAAGACTAGATTATCTACTTCTTTTTTTTTTACTTCTCTGTAGTGAGAAGAAAGACATCTAAGTAATCAAGTAATTCATAAGAATACAATGCCCCTCTGACCGGAGCTCCCTCTTCTTGGCCTCGCATTCCAGCCGGTCACTCCCTTACTGTATGGGGCCTCTTTCACTGACTCACTCTAACAGTAGGAGAAACAGGCAGAACAGTAAGAGAATGCAGGCAGAACAGTAAGAGAATGCAGGCAGGACAGGCAAGGGTTATGATACCTTCTGTAGGTATCATCGCCAAGCATATCATTCTTTTTAAGCAGAGAATTATGAAACATATAATTAATATAGCATTATATATATATAATATATAACTTTAGCTGAAAAGCATTAACCAGCCATTGATTCAATCTGTATAGTCACCTCCAGGAATTTTGCAGGGCGCGGCCAGTCTCTTGGCCCATTGCTGGCAGAAAGCAGTGCTCGAACTCAATGGATTATAAAAAGTCATCTTTATTTCAAGTTACAAAAAAAGACTGTATTGGAAATGTCCAATACAGTTTAAAAGATTATATAAACAAAACATCTCATCTCTAAGATATCAATAGCCTAACACGGCTGGTGTCTGCAAGCAAAATCCTGTATCTCAAAAACTCTGTAAAATCTGATCTGGGATCCAGCGAGCTGGTCCTTATATACGGACTCAATACCTTGTTGCTATTGGTCCAAAAACAGTGATGTCACTTCTACCATCCAATCAACACATAATTCAGCAAGGATGAACTCCCCCCCCCCCTTCTAGTTGTTACAGCAACCGGGGAAGCAACGGGTCACGTGTTTTGGGAAAAACCCTCAGTCTGTTATCTGTTTCTAGCTGGAGCAAAGGCCCCAAGGTCTCTACACATTCTTCTGGGGTCCAGTCAGTATTGAGCAAATGCAAGCAAATGCAAATGCAAGCATTTGCAAGCAAATGCCCTGTGTACAATACATGACATACACTTCTTGCATGAATAGTCTAACACGCCTATATATACATATACAGATATATATACATAATCATTTATATCATAATCATAATAATACATCATACATGTGGTTTTTAAAGTGTTATGATGGCACTCTCTTCCTCCTCTCTCTTCAAGACAAGGGTTAATTTTGCAGGCTGCTCAGTGCTCACCTCCCTACACATTCTTGTTCAGCCCAGAACTCTAACGGAGACTGGAGCACCCCCCTGCCTCTGTTTCCATTCTGACTGTAACATAACATTAACATTTAACTGTAGTATAGTTTTAAAAGTGTATAAGTGTATTACACAAGTGGGAGGAAGAATATACAGACATTCCTCTTAATCATATATAATAAACATAAGAACAGGATGTCATTATACAAAGTGTCACTCGTTGACTTAACACTTAACAGACACCATAAGGTCCAACAAATTAAAAATAAATGCAAATAAATGAAAGAATGCAAGCACTCCCAGACATAACCCACGCGAAGGTAAGGAAAAACTCACTAAAACCTAACAATAGGTACAAATGCTCCACAGGCAGTGTGGAGGAGAGAAACCTTAGAAGGGCCATTCAAGGGGGGATCTCCCTTCTTAGATGTCGGTGATAGTAGTGTTGCAGACGGACAGTTGGTAAGCATGCACTCAAGTGTGTAGTGAAACACAGATGAGTGCATGCAATAGCAACTGAACATTTTGAAAGATTAAAGATAGAGCTGATAGTGATAGCAACTGAACATTTTGAAAGATTAAAGATAGAGCTGATAGTGATAGCAACTGAACATTTTGAAAGATTGAAGATGGAGCTGATAGCGAATCTATTTGAGGCACAGGGGCGGCGCAGAGAGGGTCGCGTCCTCCCCGTCTTAATCACGGGACATTCAAAACTCCGGTCATTGCTCAGGGACAGCCGGAGACAGGGAGATAGGGGGCGGCGCAGAGAGGGTCGCGAACTCCCCGACATCATCGCGGGACGTCCGGCACTCCGGTCACCACTACGAGACCTCCGGAGACAGGGGGGCACGCAGAGGGGGTCGCAACCTGATGTATGCACGATGACATCCTCTCTCTCTCACTATCATCCCTGTCCAGCATACAGTCAATGAAGCAGACATGTCATGTAAACAACAGGGTAGCCCCATCACTACCCAATCCCTCACCAGCCACACCCAGGATTTCTCCCTAAATATTGATGGTTCCATTGTCACCCCCTCCACTCACGTCCGTAACATTGGCATCATCCTGGACTCCACCCTTTATTTCCTCCCCCATGTGAACCACATAACCAAAACGGCCTTCTACCACCTCCGGAACATTGCTCGTCTCTGCCCCTCCCTATCACTCTCCACTGCTGAAACACTGGTTCATGCATTCATTTCATCAAGACTGGATTACTGTAACAGCATCCTCTACGGCTCACCAAATACTATCCTCAATAAACTCCAATATGGCCAAATCTCTGCTGCCCGCATGCTCACCTCCACCCGTCGCTCTGATCACATCACCCCTGTCCTCCATGACCTCCATTGGCTTCCGATCAAATACAGGGTACAATTTAAAATACTTCTCATCACATTTAAAGCCCTCAACAACCTTGCCCCTCCCTACCTGTCCGACCTCCTCCACCGTCACACGCCCACCCGTTGCCTTAGGTCTGCTGATGCCAACCTGCTAACACCTCCCACAACCAAGCTCCGGACCTGGGGCGACAGGGCCTTTGCTGATGCTGCCCCCTCCCTCTGGAATGCCCTCCCCAGCCATATCTGTGATGCAAACACCCTGACTCAAAACCCACCTTTTCAATCTGGCTTTTGACCTCTAATTCTGTCAGTTTTATTTTATTTTGTCATGTATTATTTTTGTTCTGTTTTTGTTTTGCCATAGTTTTGTCTCTTCTACCCATGTAAAGCGTCTTTGAGCACCTGGAAAAGCGCTATATAAAATAGATGTATTATTATTATTATAATTATTATAATTATTATAATTATAATTATTATTATTATTATTATTATTATTATTATTATTATTATTATTATTATTATTATTATTATTATTATTATTATTATTATTATTATTATTATTATTATTATTATTATTATTATTATTATTATTATTATTATTATTATTATTATTATTATTATTATTATTATTATTATTATTATTATTATTATTATTATTATTATTATTATTATTATTATTATTATTATTATTATTATTATTATTATTATTATTATTATTATTATTTTTATTATTATCATCACAGAAATAGAAAAAGGTGAATTTGAGGCTCAAGGTCAATAGCAGGTGCCACATACAAGTGCTGTACCCCATTTGAAAACTGGGACCCTAAGGAATAATTTGAGATGCAGCTCAACACTGTATGTCAATATTTCCTATTAATAATTCTATCTATTGCGGCTGGGTGGCGCAGCGCAGATTGTGCTCGGCACCAATGCAAGAGACTCCGGTCTCAAATCCGGGTGTCAGCATTGCATCCGGCTTGGGCCGGCCGTCATACTGGCTCAATTGGCAGAGCCAGCGGGTGGAAGTCGATGGGTGGGGATTTGGACGTTGTGGACAGCGACTCCTACAGGTCCGTTGGGGGACGCCTGCACAGCAGAGACAGGAAGTAGCGGGTTTAGTGTGAGCCTCCCATGCGTTACACCTCTCCACTGAGAGTCCGCGCTGGCAGGTGAATAGATGTGACAGGCGTTATTAACGCGTTAACGCAATAATTATTATTTTAACGCAAGATTAGCGTCAGGTGTATTATTGATACTCTCATTGGGTCTCATTCACCAACATTGCCAAAAGATTTCTCTTAGGGCAACCATCTTGGAACCGCCTAAGACAACCTCGCCGACAATTACACCCGGATTCACCAACGTGTGGAGAACATGTCTTAAGTGGCCAAAGCTATCCCAGCTGGGATGCCCACACTGAGGAATGTCACTCATTGACAAACATGAACGCGCGTTCCCGTTTAGTTAATTTGCATACAGACACGCCTTCGGCAGCTCCTTATAAAGCCAGCCAACAGAGGTGTGTGCAAATGAAATCGCAAAAATTATGACATCAAGAGTTAGACACACCTGTCCAGCTCATTATAATGCAACTGACTATGATGGGCCATGTGGAAATGGTGGCCGATATAGGTAGCGGAAGCGCTTTGCGACTGATCAAAATGAGATTAGATTAATGTATTGTCATCACACAGCTCATGGCCACCTGCCTCAGTGCGTGCGCACACACCCAGGTGGCCAGCATACTCGGCACGATTCCGGCTACCGGTCGGCACACTCGGCACATGTCCGGCACGGCACGCCAACGATGAGCCGGCCTCTGGCCCGGTAATGGTTGCCGTGCCAGAGCCGACTCGGCTTGCCAAAGATAAACCGGCTCTGGCCCGGCTCTGGTTGCCGTGCCAGAGCCGACTCGGGCTCGCCAAAGATAAACCGGCTCTGGCCCGGCTCTGGTTGCCGTGCCAGAGCCGACTCGGGCTCGCCAAAGATAAACCGGCTCTGGCCCGGTAATGGTTGCCGTGCCAGAGCCGACTCGGGCTCGCCAAAGATAAACCGGCTCTGGCCCGGCAATGGTTGCTGTGCCAGAGCCGACTCGGGCTCGCCAAAGATAAACCGGCTCTGGCCCGGCAATGGTTGCCATGCCAGAGCCGACTCGGCTCGCCAAAGATAAACCGGCTCTGGCCCGGCAATGGTTGCCGTGCCAGAGCCGACTCGGGCTCGCCAAGATAAACCGGCTCTGGCCCGGCAATGGTTGCCAGGGCAGAGCCGAAGTTTCAGTCAAGCGACGCCGCCCCCACACACAACAGCGGTGTGATTAGCAGAATCGACTGTCAATCAAAATTGTTCCGTTGAGACCACCGCAACACTTCCGTCAAATGAGTGAATACAGCTGTACTGTACCCACTCTGCAGTCTGTCAATAAAGTTTTCAATCAATCAATCAATCAGACAAATGCATAGAAAAGCCCTTATTATAACCAAATAACAAAAAATTATATTATTGTTTATGAAAATGTTTTAGCCCTATGCTTGCCTATTATTTTAATGGCAACAAATAAAATAATAATAATAAAATGAATAAATAAAATGTTAGAGGAGTGGAGGGGGGGGGGGGGGCACAGCGAGGTAGGTGTTAGAGGAGTGGAGGGGGGGGGGCAGAGCCTCATAAAGCTAACATTAGCTGCACTCATAGGAGCCTGTTGATGTAGCCTCATAAAGCTAACATTATAGCTGCACTCATAGGAGCGTGTTGATGTAGCCTCATAAAGCTAACAAGAGTATATGTAATACTGTGGTTATGGCCTTTAACTATAGTTAGCAGCTCATAGCTAACATAACAATACTGTGGTTAAGGCCTGCAGCAGCTCAGTAGCTAACATAACAACACTGTAGTTAAGGCCTTTAACCAGCAGCTCAGTAGCTAACATAACAATACTGTGGTTAAGGCCTTTAACCGCAGCTCAGTAGCTAACATAACAATACTGTAGTTAATGCCTTTAACCAGCAGCTCACTGCATAGTGCACTTTAAAGATAATTAGATTAGTATATTTGTGAGGTTACTGATTTATTATTTACATTGAAAAGATACAGAGATAATTTGTTAAAGCTGGACCAGCGCACTACACCTAGGTTAGTAAATCCTAGGCCCCATCCACTCCCTCTGCTAAAGCTCCACTCCTGCACTAAAGTCTGGGATTCAGTTGGACTCAGATCTGCTGCGTTCCCCCCTACCTGGTGACAGTGTACATCTACTCTCATAAAGAATCCACCCTGCTACACAAACATCTCAAAACAAACTGGTCAGACTACTGCTTGACCTTACTCCTAGAACCCACCTCACCCCTGCCCACTTTGACAACCTAGGATGGCTAGTAGACGACAGAGTACAGCAACTTGCAATGGACCTGGTCTACAAGATACACTACACGACCAAGGTACCCGGTGTACATGTCAAAATACTTCCCAAAGGTCAGTGAATACCACGACCACAACACAGGGAGCTCCACAAATCATGTTAAACCCAGATTCGGCTAACAGGGGAGCTAACAAGGGAGCTAACATGGGAGCTAAAGAGGCTAACAGGGGAGCTACTAACTAAGTCTCTGCTTCAGAAAGGTTTAGCCCAATATACAGAATTGCTAATTGTACATTACCTTTTACAGTAAAACTGAACATGAAAGTCATGCATCCCATACAATGCATGTAGCACTGTGAGTACATCTGAAACACATTAAATTAGAGGCACAACATTTCTGCAGAAAATTATCTGCTTATATAAGTACACATATCATCTAATGAAATATTACGTGTTTTATAGACAACTTTATACAGCTTAAAGGAACACGCCAACATTTTGGAAAATTCGCTCAGTCTTAGCACAATGATAGCCTAGCTTAGCACAATGAATGGAAGCGGGCATGACTGGTTAGCCTAGGCATTGTCCAACTAACACCTCTCCTGAAGGCTACCCAGTCATGTCCGCTTCCATTTATTGTGCTAGGCTAACATGCAGCTTAGCTAGCCTACAGTCAGGAAATATACAATCAAAATCCAACTCCCAAACGTTCCTGTAAACATGTTGTGACCTGTGTATTTACCACATCTCCCAGTCACACAAGTCACATGAGTCTCCAAGTCACACAAGTCTCCAAGTCACACGAGTCTCCAAGTCACACAAGTCTCCAAGTCACACGAGTCTCCAAGTCACAAGAGTCACACGAGTCTCCAAGTCACACAAGTCTCCAAGTCACACGAGTCTCCAAGTCACACAAGTCACACGAGTCTCCAAGTCACACAAGTCACACGAGTCTCCAAGTCACACAAGTCTCCAAGTCACACGAGTCTCCAAGTCACACAAGTCACACAAGTCTCCAAGTCACACAAGTCTCCAAGTCACACGAGTCTCCAAGTCACACAAGTCTCCAAGTCACACAAGTCTCCAAGTCACACAAGTCTCCAAGTCACACGAGTCTCCAAGTCACAAGAGTCACACGAGTCTCCAAGTCACACAAGTCTCCAAGTCACATGAGTCTCCAAGTCACACAAGTCACACGAGTCTCCAAGTCACACAAGTCACACGAGTCTCCAAGTCACACAAGTCTCCAAGTCACACGAGTCTCCAAGTCACACAAGTCACACGAGTCTCCAAGTCACACAAGTCTCCAAGTCACACGAGTCTCCAAGTCACACAAGTCACACGAGTCTCCAAGTCACACAAGTCTCCAAGTCACACGAGTCTCCAAGTCACAAGAGTCACACGAGTCTCCAAGTCACACGAGTCACCAAGTCACACAAGTCACACGAGTCTCCAAGTCACACGAGTCTCCAAGTCACACAAGTCTCCAAGTCACACGAGTCTCCAAGTCACAAGAGTCACACGAGTCTCCAAGTCACAGGAGTCTCCAAGTCACACAAGTCACACGAGTCTCCAAGTCACACAAGTCACACGAGTCTCCAAGTCACACAAGTCTCCAAGTCACACGAGTCTCCAAGTCACACAAGTCACACAAGTCTCCAAGTCACACAAGTCTCCAAGTCACACGAGACTCCAAGTCACAAGAGTCACACGAGTCTCCAAGTCACACAAGTCTCCAAGTCACATGAGTCTCCAAGTCACACGAGTCTCCAAGTCACACAAGTCTCCAAGTCACACAAGTCACACAAGTCTCCAAGTCACATGAGTCTCCAAGTCACACAAGTCACACGAGTCTCCAAGTCACACGAGTCTCCAAGTCACACAAGTCTCCAAGTCACACAAGTCTCCAAGTCACACAAGTCTCCAAGTCACACGAGTCTCCAACAATACGTGGTTAAGGCCTTTAACCAGCAGCTCAGTAGCTAACATAACAATACTGTGGTTAATGCCTTTAACCAGCAGCTCATTTGCTAATGTAATACTGTGGTTAAGGCCGTTAACTAGCAGCTCAACGTAGCTAACATAACAATACTGTGGTTAATGCCTTTAACCAGCAGCTTATTGGCTAATGTAATACTGTGGTTAAGGCCTTTGCAGCTCAGTAGCTGACATAACAATACTGTGGCTAATGCCTTTAACCAGCAGCTCATTAGCTAATGTAATACTGTGGTTAAGGCCGTTAACTAGCAGCTCAACGTAGCTAACATAACAATACTGTGGTTAATGCCTTTAACCAGCAGCTTATTGGCTAATGTATTACTGTGGTAAGGCCTTTGCAGCTCAGTAGCTAACATAACAATACTGTGGTTAATGCCTTTAACCAGCAGCTCATTAGCTAATGTACTGTGGTTAAGGCCGTTAACTAGCAGCTCAACGTAGCTAACATAACAATACTGTGGTTAATGCCTTTAACCAGCAGCTTATTGGCTAATGTAATACTGTGGTTAAGGCCTTTGCAGCTCAGTAGCTAACATAACAATACTGTGGTTAATGCCTTTAACCAGCAGCTCACTGCATAGTGCACTTTAAAGATAATTAGATTAGTATCTTTGTGAGGTTACTTTATTATTTACATTGAAAAGATACAGAGATAATTTGTTAAAGCTGGACCAGCGCACTACACCTAGGTTAGTAAATCATAGGCCCCATCCACTCCCTCTGCTAAAGCTCCACTCCTGCACTAAAGTTTGGGATTCAGTTGGACTCAGATCTGCTGCGTTCCCCCCTACCTGGTGACAGTGTACATCTCATAAAGTAGGGATAATCCACCCTGCTACACAAACATCTCAAAACAAACTGGTCAGACTACTGCTTGACCTTACTCCTAGAACCCACCTCGCCCCTGCCCACGTGACAACCTAGGATGGCTTAGAGTAGACGACAGAGTACAGCAACTTGCAATGGGCCTGTCTACAAGATACATACACGACCAAGGTATATGTGTACATGTCAAAATACTTCCCAAAGGTCAGTGAATACCACGACCACAACACCATGGGAGCTCCACAAATCATGTTAAACCCAGATTCGGCTCAAACAGGGACTAAACACGTTTCGTAATTATGCCACATCAATGTGGAACGCCCTACCCAAAGATGTAAAGGAATGTGAATCACTACCCACTTTCAAAACCACTCTCAAAGAACACCTACGGGATACTGCAATTCGAAACTGGCCCCTGTAAATGTCCTAACCCAACCCCCTCCAATGTACAGTAAAGTACCAAACATGGTTTTGTCAATATTCCAATGTACAGTTGTGCTTGTGCAGTTGTACAGTGTCCCCCACCCACCCCTCCTACCCAACCTACCCCCCCCCCCCCACCTATAATGTACGGTTATACGTCAAATGTATATACTCTCTTTTCTAGACTCTTTTTGTATCACAAACAGTAGGCCCTACTGTATTTGCAAATCTGGTATCTCATAATGTATAGAAGTGTCTATCTGTATGTCACATGTCATGTTATGATGAATTGAAAATGGGGGACCCTGATGTAAACAAGACGAAAGTATTTCTCTGGTCTGCATGCCCTTAACAATTGTATGTATTGAGCTGTACTGTATTGTACCCATTCTGCAATCTGTTAACAAAGTTTTCAATCAATCAATCAAAACCGTGGTCAGTCTGTGCGGAGAAACAAGGAAGAGCATGGTTGCCAGATCGGATGAACAATATCAGAACCGCCCATTATTATCAAAGGTTTGTTTGATGAAGGCAGACTCTCAAATCTGGCAACACTGATGCGTTGCATTGTGGGGGATCCCGGTTTGAAATTTGAATTGAAGCGCGTTACAGACAGAGCCTGCACCACGTCGTGACCAACTGTTGCATCTTCTCCTCAGGTAATTGTGCAACACATATATTTTATTATTTATAAGTAATGTGTGCCGCTGATATAAATGAGTGCTGTTTAGTCTGTGTTTTCAGTGACTACTGTAATGTTATTAGCTCGATATTATGAAACTGGCGGGATCTGTAAACTGGCTAACGTTGGTACCTACTGTACCTGGAGCTGCTAACTGGCTATCGTTATGAGAGCTAACATTGGTACCTACTGTACCCGGAGCTGCTAACTGGCTATCGTTATGAGAGCTAATGTTGGTACCTACTGTACCCGGAGCTGCTAACTGGCTATCATTCAGGTGGGGCTTATAGTGTGAAAAGTATGCTAACCTTACTGTCATGCACTAATAAACTAACCTACACTGTAACACGCAACACTTTGATGAATATTGTTACTCAGCTGATAGAGTTGTAATAAAATATATAATTTCATTGTTGCAAATACTGTTACAGTGCTGGATCTCATCAATGAGATGAACGCAGAAGACAGCTCAAGAACAACTACTTCAAGTGGTCGTAAGTGATGTATACATTTTTTTTTATTGTGTGTGTGACTGTGTATATATAATATATACTTTTTAATCTGGGACATCATTTCAAAGAGTCATCCTGTAATGCCTTCTCTCTCTCTCTCTCTCTCTCTCTCTCTCTCTCTCTCTCTCTCCCAAGACAGTCAAGATCTACCGGTACTAAGTGGTCATGCTTGTAAGTGATGTATAAAATGTTTTATTGTGCGTGTGTGACTGTGTATATATATACTTTTTAATATGGGACTTTCATTTCAACAGCTGGAAAGAGTCATCCTGTAAATGCCTTCATATACTTAATGTTGAATGTCCTTACTTTTAGCTCTTCTGCAAAGACTTCTTACAAATCAAGAAGTGTTGATGGATGCTACAGTATATTGTATGTAGATGTGCATGACATGGACTAAATTAGAGTTTCAAGTTCAAGTTTCTTTAATAGTTGTCATACAGAAGTACAGAATACTTTCATACAAAATGCTTCTTACTGTTACGCTCCAGAGACTGTGCTAGACAAGATAGTATAAAATAACATAGTATAGCATGTAATTTAGAAGAAGAAAATGAGGTCACAGTGTTCGGTATAGACATATGTACAATGTTCTGAGTTACCATATAATATACAATACTATGCAGTGTACTAATGTACAGTACTATATAGTGCAAAGCAGAAATGGGATGAGGTACAGTTTAGAGGTCCTAGATATGGAAGTTTGAAGATAGCGGTGTTTCAAGAGACTGGCTAGGCTACTGCAGGCTGTAGAGTGTTGAGTTAACTTGTTCCATGTGCCGCAAGTATGTCAAAAAGAAAAACGGAAACAACACGTTTGTCATTGTCATGTTAACAGTTACTTCACAGTACAAATACGTGAGTCCCCTATTGTGGTTGTGAGTCACCTTTATTAGCTTAACTCCGTAGCAACATCACACAGGTGTATCTGTGTAGACAGTCTCCTCCCCACCGTATGTATATTTTTTTCTACCACCCCCTCCTCCTAATGTACAGTCTCCTCCCCATCATAATGTATATATTCTCTGTTAGGATCTATGGGTAACATTGATTACTGTATATTTGCATATCATATATGTCACAAATGTAACATTACTATATACCTGTAGTATGTCCCTACTATGCCATAAATGTCATGATGTCAATGTTGTGTAATGTCATAAATCTCACTATGAATAGAAAATGGGGGACCCTGATGATGTAAACAAGACGAAAGTCTTTCTCTGCTCTGCATCCCCTTAACAATTGTGTGTATTGAGCCATACTGTATTGTACCCATTCTGCAATCTGTTAAATATTGATTGATTGATTGAACATTTTATTAACAGATTGCAGAATGGGTACAATACAGTACAGCTCAATACACACAATTGTTAAGGGGATGCAGACCAGAGAAAGACTTTCGTCTTGTTTACATCAGGGTCCCCCATTTTCAATTCATCATAACATACACGACATACAGATAGACAGTACTGCTACATCTATACATTTATGACATACCATATTTACAAATACAGTATTGTTTGTGATACAAAAATAGTCTAAAAAAGAGAGTATATACATTTGACGAAGAAACTGTACATTGGAGGAGGTTGGGTAGGTGGGGTGGGGGGACTGTATATTGGAGGTGGTTGGGTAGGCGGGGTGGGGGGGGGAACTGTACATTGGATTATCGACGAAACCTTACTTGGTCCCAAGAAGAGGGTCTCGTGTATTAAATAAAGTTTTCATTCATTCATTCACTCTGGATCTGGTAAATCCAGTAGCAGTACACACAATTGTTAAGGGGATACAGACCAGAGAAGGATGTTTGTCTTGTTTACATCATCAGGGTCCCCCATTTTCAATTCATAGTGACATTTATGGCATACACAACATACATGATATCATGACATTTATGACATAGGGACATACATGACTTACAGGTATATAGTACTGTTACATTTGTCACATATATGATATGCAAATATACAGTACTGTTACCCAGAGATCCTAACAGTAAATATATACATATAATGAGGAGGCAACTGTACATTAGGAGGGGGGGGGGGGGGGGGGGGGTAAAACGCTAACGCTATTTAAAAGAAAAAAAAATCAGTGGAGGTTAAAATAAGAATATGACTTGGCCTGAAAAAAAGTTCAGTCAAGATATTTTTTTTTGCTTTAATCCCTGGAATCACTGGCCTTAGACTATCTACTAACGTATTCTCGCTCTCTCTCTCTAGGTTCATGGCCACTAATGACTTCAGAGCTTCAGAAGGACAGTATGCTGGATGAGGAAGGTCTTGGCCATGCTGCGATGGCTCCTAGAGGACAAGAACGGAGGTGCAGGACCTGGCTGTCAAATGGTTTGTAATGCTACAGTATAAATTATTGTATTACCCATCACACTCACCATCAATGACTCCACCATCACCCCCTCCCCCCTAGTCCGCAACCTCGGTGTCATCCTCGACCCCACCCTCTCATTTGACCCCCATGTCCGCTCCATTGTCAACTTCATATTTTCACCTCCGCAACATTGCCAAAATCCGTCACTGCCTCTACCCCCTGCTGCTGAATCCCTCATACACGCCTTCATCTCCTCCCTCCTGGACTACTGTAACTCCCTCCTCACTGGCATCACCTCCCGCTCCCTCCATAAACTGCAGATGGTCCAAAACTCAGCCGCATGCCTCCTCACTAATACCCGGTCCCGCGAACACAGCACTTCTGTCCTCCACTCCCTCCACTGGCTCCCGATCAAGCAACGCATTAACTTCAAAACACTACTCCTCACCTTCAAAGCCCTCCATAGCCTGGCCTCAAACTTTTTACACCAAGTACCACCTGAGAACGTAGCTGGCTCTCCAAGTACCACCATATGACCGACGTTAAAATACAGTATTCAGCTATGCACAGTTCACGCAGGAGGCAAATGTATTCCTAATACCATTATTTTGTTACAAAGACTTAATTTCCTGCATTCTGGTGCAGGAATGTTTGAATTTTTACCATTTAAATGCCAGTGTTTGTGATGGGCATCACAAAGTATTGTATAAAAAAACAAAAAAAAACACACATATTCAATACATTTTGAATTGTAACCCTTTAAATGCCAGTTTGTGTGATGGCATCACAAATTATTGTTAAAAATTATTATTATTGTTGCTGTGGTATGGAAGCAAATGAGTGACAGAAGTATTTGAATTTTATCAGACACCGAATTTATAGCATTGAAAATAATTACTTTGAAAACATGTATCTGAATTGAATTTATAGCATTGAAAATAATTACTTTGAAAACATGTATCTGATTTTTTTCAGACACCGAATTTATAGCATTGAATTTTTTTGCTCCGAATTTACCTGTGAAATAAAAATTCAGTGTTTAAAATTCAATGTAAAAAAATTCGCATGCATAATAAAATTCAATGTAAAAAAATCTATGCATAATTGCGGTGTATAAAATTCAATGTAAAAAATTCGATGCATAATTGCGGTGTATAAAATTCAATATAAAAAATTCGATGCATAATTGCGGTGTATAAAATTCGATGTAAAAAACCATCATCCGGGCTGCGTGAATCCTTTCAGCAACTGGCTTGTCCTTCCGCGTTCCCGTTTGACGCTCTGATTGGCCAGGTCATGTGACATGAGCGCCAATCGTGGGAAGGCAAGTTTTTGCAGGGTTAAGCTTAGGCACTCTTTCGAAGTTGGTTAAGGTTAGAGTTTGTCTTAAAGCGTGACGGCAAGTTCTTTCGACGGTTAAGCTTAGGCACTCTTTCGAAGTTGGTTAAGGTTAGAGTCTGTCTTAGAGCATGGCGATAGAACGCCAGGTAGTTTGCAGGCTGTTCGACGCGGAAATGGGCAAACACGCTGTTGCAGTGTGCGACCCATAGCATGATCTTTGGGTGAGCCGCGTCGGGGGGGGGGGGGGGGGGGGGGTGCGTGGCGCGCCTCTCAGCGAGGAATGCTCAGGAGTCGGACTGTGTAATCGCAGACGTTACTAGTCTGTAGCCTGTAGTAGGTAGAGTAGAGTTAGAGTAGACAACTCACTTACCGTCCGGCCGTCTGGACGGGGTTTCCACAGCACATTCCATGATAAAAAAAAAGGATCTATTTAGTTAGATAGAGATGATTATCTCTCAGACTCCTGACTTACTAACAATATGAAATACTCCTGGTCCCAAGCATTATTTTCTCGACTGACGAGTCACTGAGCTTGCTTCGACCACTAGGAAACGCGCCCATATTTCATATCATATTTGAAGACCCTAATAGGCTACATTTATTTGCTTGCTGCATTTACATTGGCTGCGACGAATCGATACATTGGCTGCCTGCAGTGACGCTGACGCCCACCACAGTCACCACTGTGAGTGACGTGAATCTCAAAACAATGATTTATATTTAACTAATAATAGTCCCCACGGCCACCGGAGCAGCACCAGCCGCAGGTGTAATTGCGCCTGTAGATGATCCGATTCCCGCCTCCTGCTGCTCTGTCAGCTTCACTGTCAGTGAATAATATATAATAGTAATTTATAGACCCCCCAAAAAATCGCAAATCAAGTTAGCAGGGGAGCTGATGTCTGATCTAGGGGAGCTATAGCGGTCCGGGCTCCCCTCGTGGATCGCACCCTGCGCTATTGGGCGCACATGTCACATGACCTGGCCAATCAGAGCGCCAAACGGGAACGCGGAAGGACAAGCCAGTTGCCGAAAGGATACACGCATCCGGGCTGCGTGTATACCAAACCAAGCCGCATTTCTCGGAGACGCTCTCTGATTGGCACTGACTGACGCTCTCTGATTGGCCACTGACGCCTTTGCCCAATCCGTGACGAGCTGTGTCTTTGCCCATTTCCACGTCAAACAGCCTGCAAACTACCTGGCGTTCTATCGCCATGCTCTAAGACAAACTCTAACCTTAACCAACTTCGAAAGAGTGCCTAAGCTTAACCGTCGAAAGAACTTGCCGTCACGCACTAAGACAAACTCTAACCTTAACCAACTTCGAAGAGTGCCTAAGCTTAACCAGTGTAGAAACAGGCGTCGGCCAATCAGAGAGCGTCTCCGAGAAATGCGGCTTGGTTTGGTATTCACGCATCCGGGCTACCCAGACAGGATAAGCAATAGAGCCTGGATGCAATCGAACTGACTTCTGGCCTATCACTGCACGGCTTTGTCAGTCATATGATCACACCAACCCGGGAGAAAGATGGCGGTATATATAATAATAATAATGCAGGACCTGTTGCAGAGGTCTTTATTCGGCATGCAACGACACTCAATGTTTTAGTGGTACACACAGCGGTTAGTTTTTTTAGCACACACACCGGAACACACACCCATGCATTGTCTCTTTAGAATCGCCGATGCGATTCGTCTCTGCGATTAACCCATCCCGTCGTCCTTCCCCTCTCCTTCCTTTCTAAAACACTTGAACGTGCTGTATCCAACCAACTTACTGCTTATCTCTTACAGAATGACCTCCTAGACCCGAATCAGTCAGGCTTCAGGACTGGTCACTCCACAGAGACAGCCCTCATTGCGGTCACAGAGGCACTTCACTTAGCAAAAGCGAAAGGCCTCTCCTCTGTCCTGATTCTCCTAGATCTATCTGCAGCCTTCGACACAGTCAACCACCAGATCCTCCTTGCGGCCCTCGCAGGAATGGGAGTGGCTGGCTCTGCGCTGACATGGCTGTCATCATACCTCAATGACCGCTCCTACCAAGTGTCATGGAGAGGGACCCTGTCGGCCACCCGCCCCCCTGCGGACGGGTGTCCCCCAGGGCTCGGTTTTAGGACCCCTTCTCTTCTCCCTCTACACTAAATCACTGGGTAACATTATCACGTCTCATGGCTTCTCCTACCATTGTTATGCCGACGATACTCAACTCTTCCTCTCCTTCCCTCCCTCAGATATCCACATCTCTGAGCGGATCTCGGCCTGTCTGTCCGACATCTCAGCCTGGATGACGTCCAACCACCTCAAACTGAACCTAAGCAAAACAGAATTGCTCCACCTGCCGGCCAAATCCTCCCCCCTAACCGACCTTTCAATCACAGTCGAGAATGCAGCTGTGACTGCGTCCCCGACCGCCAAGAACCTTGGTGTTGTTCTCGACGACCAGTTGAACTTCTCTGCTCACATCGCAGCGACGACCAGAACCTGCCGATTCCTCCTGAGCAACGTCAGAAGGATCCGCCCCTTCCTGACAAAAGAAGCCACCCAACTCCTCGTCCAATCAACAGTCATCTCCCGCCTCGACTACTGAATTGCACTGCTCGCTGGCCTCCCGGCCACTGCCACTAAGCCTCTTCAACTCATTCAGAACGCAGCGGCCCGCCTGATCTCAAACCTACCGAAGTCGGCCCATGTCACCCCACTTCTTAGGGACCTGCACTGGCTCCCCATTGCTGCACGAATATGCTTCAAGGCCCTCGACCTAGCATACCGTGCGGCAAAGGGAACCGCTCCCGCCTACCTCCGGTCAATGGTCTCTAACTACACACCCTCAAGACCCCTACGCTCTGCATCTTCTGGCCTCCTCAGACCTACTCCTATCCAAGCTCCGGGAGGGTCATCAAAGAGAAGTCGCCTATTCTCAGTCCTTGCCCCACAATGGTGGAATGAACTACCCACCCCAGTTAGGACAGCCGAATCACGTCCAATCTTTCGCCGTCAACTAAAGACGCACTTCTTCAACCATTATCTGAATTAAAAAACAAAAACAATAAAAAAAAAAAATCTAACCCTAACTAACCGTACTGTCATGCACTTGTCCTAATAAACTAACCTACACTGTAGCACTCAACACTTTGATGAACATTGTTGCTCAGCTGATAGAGTTGTGCCCTTCCTGATGGCTTGTCGTACAGAACTTGTAAGTCGCTTTGGATAAAAGCGTCAGCTAAATGACTAAATGTAAATGTAAATGTAAAGGGCAGCCGGGAGCAGACAGGCGTCAACGTGAGCCGCGCCAGGGGACCAATCCAAGTGCTCCTGTCCGTCTTCGTCAAGGACGCCACAGCGTTAGCGATCTGTTGTTGTGCATGTTTTTCCATTGGGTTTATCTTATCGGGGGGGAAACCCTTGCGAGCATGGGGAGAACATGCAAACTCCACACAGAAAGGCCTGGGAGATACCCCACCTGGGTACCTGGCATCATGCAAACCTGGTCCCCAAGCGTGAATCGAACCCTGGACCTTCTTGCTGTGAGGCGACAGTGTTAACCACTACACCACCGTGCCGCCTATATACATACGGTGGGGAGAGAAATATACATACACCTGATTTTTTTCAGACACCGAATTTATAGCATTGCATTTTTTTGCTCCGAATTTACCTGTGAAATAAATATTCAGTGTTTAAAATCCAATGTAAAAAAATTCGAATGCATAATAAAATTCAATGTAAAAAAAATCTATGCATAATTGCGGTGTATAAAATTCAATGTAAAAAATTCGATGCATAATTGCGGTGTATAAAATTCAATATAAAAAATTCGATTCATAATTGCGGTGTATAAAATTCGATGTAAAAAACCATCATCCGGGCTGCGTGAATCCTTTCAGCAACTGGCTTGTCCTTCCGCGTTCCCGTTTGGCGCTCTGATTGGCCAGGTCATGTGACATGAGCGCCAATCGTGGGAAGACAAGTTTTTGCAGGGTTAAGCTTAGGCACTCTTTCGAAGTTGGTTAAGGTTAGAGTTTGTCTTAAAGCGTGACGGCAAGTTCTTTCGACGGTTAAGCTTAGGCACTCTTTCGAAGTTGGTTAAGGTTAGAGTTTGTCTTAGAGCATGGCGATAGAACGCCAGGTAGTTTGCAGGCTGTTCGACGCGGAAATGGGCAAACACGCTATTGGGCGCACATGTCACATGACCTGGCCAATCAGAGCGCCAAACGGGAACGTGGAAGGACAAGCCAGTTGCCGAAAGGATACACGCATCCGGGCTGCGTGTATACCAAACCAAGCCGCATTTCTCGGAGACGCTCTCTGATTGGCACTGACTGACGCTCTCTGATTGGCCACTGACGCGTTTGCCCAATCCGTGACGAGCTGTGTCTTTGCCCATTTCCACGTCAAACAGCCTGCAAACTACCTTGCGTTCTATCGCCATGCTCTAAGACAAACTCTAACCTTAACCAACTTCGAAAGAGTGCCTAAGCTTAACCGTCGAAAGAACTTGCCGTCACGCACTAAGACAAACTCTAACCTTAACCAACTTCGAAGAGTGCCTAAGCTTAACCAGTGTAGAAACAGGCGTCGGCCAATCAGAGAGCGTCTCCGAGAAATGCGGCTTGGTTTGGTATTCACGCATCCGGGCTACCCAGACAGGATAAGCAATCGAGCCTGGATGCAATCGAACTGACTTCTGGCCTATCACTGCACGGCTTTGTCAGTCATATGATCACACCAACCCGGGAGAAAGATGGCGGTATATATAATAATAATAATGCAGGACCTGTTGCAGAGGTCTTTATTCGGCATGCAACGACACTCAATGTTTTAGTGGTACACACAGCGGTTAGTTTTTTTAGCACACACACCGGAACACACACGCATGCATTGTCTCTTTAGAATCGCCGATGCGATTCGTCTCTGCGATTAACCCATCCCGTCGTCCTTCCCCCCCAAGGGCAGCCGGGAGCAGACAGGCGTCAACGCCACAGCGTTAGCGATCTGTTGTTGTGCATGTTTTTCCATTGGGTTTATCTTATCGGGGGGGAAACCCTTGCGAGCATGGGGAGAACATGCAAACTCCACACAGAAAGGCCTGGGAGATACCCCACCTGGGTACCTGGCATCATGCAAACCTGGTCCCCAAGCGGGAATCGAACCCTGGACTTTCTTGCTGTGAGGCGACAGTGTTAACCACTACACCACCGTGCCGCCTATATACATACGGTGGGGAGAGAAATATACATACGGTGGGGAGAGAATATATACATACACTGTAAACCCGCATGTTCAAAATAATCAATTAGTTTGAGTAGGGTATACTCAATATTCTATGAAAGTTCTACTAACTTGAATGTCTTGAGTTCGTGTGACGTGTGCTTATGTTTTGAGTAAATAAAACTCATCGTTTTTGATTGACTTGGAACTATTCACTTATTAAGTAAGTATAATGTAAAAGCATAACTTAAGTACAACTTAAGATAATTAAGTAGATACAGACTGTAAACCGCATTATGTTTTGAGTAAATAAAACTCATCGTTTTTGATTGACTTGGAATTATTCACTTATTAAGTAAGTATAATGTAAAAGCATAACTTAAGTACAACTTAAGATAATTAAGTAGATACAGACTGTAAACCGCATTATGTTTTGAGTAAATAAAACTCATAGTTTTCAATTGACTTGGAACTATTCACTTATTAAGTAAGTATAATGTAAAAGCATAACTTAAGTACAACTTAAGATAATTAAGTAGATACAGACTGTAAACCGCATTATGTTTTGAGTAAATAGAACTCATAGTTTTTGATTGACTTGGAACTATTCACTTATTAAGTAAGTATAATGTAAAAGCATAACTTAAGTACAACTTAAGATAATTAAGTAGATACAGACTGTAAACCGCATTATGTTTTGAGTAAATAAAACTCATCGTTTTTGATTGACTTGGAACTAGTCACTTATTAAGTAAGTATAATGTAAAAGCATAACTTAAGTACAACTTAAGATAATTAAGTAGATACAGACTGTAAACCGCATTATGTTTTGAGTAAATACAACTCATAGTTTTTGATTGACTTGGAACTATTCACTTATTAAGTAAGTATAATGTAAAAGCATAACGTAAGTACAACTTAAGATAATTAAGTAGATACAGACTGTAAACTGCATTATGTTTTGAGTAAATAAAACTCATCGTTTTTGATTGACTTGGAACTATTCACTTATTAAGTAAGTGAATGTGAGAGGTGTGAGAGGTGTGATAGGTGTGATAGGTGTGATAGGTGTGATAGGTGTGAGAGGTGTGATAGGTGTGATAGGTGTGATAGGTGGGATCGGTGTGAGAGGTGTGATAGGTGTGATAGGTGTGAGAGGTGTGATAGGTGTGATAGGTGTGATAGGTGTGATAGGTGGGATCGGTGTGAGAGGTGTGAGAGGTGTGAGAGGTGTGAGAGGTGTGAGAGGTGTGAGAGGTGTGATAGGTGTGAGAGGTGTGATAGGTGTGAGAGGTGTGATAGGTGTGAGAGGTGTGAGAGGTGTGATAGGTGTGAGAGGTGTGATAGGTGGGATCGGTGTGAGAGGTGTGATAGGTGTGAGAGGTGTTAGCTTTTTATGGGTTTTCTTGCTAATGTCCTGTCATGCCTCCTGTCTAGCGGATACGGTGACGCGTCATACAGGAGTCATACAGGAGTCACCAGCTCATACAGGAGTCATACAGGCATACATGCATATAGTTGCATATACCTGTGCCTGTATAGCATGACACGGTTGGTATCTATGACCTGTGCCTGTATAGCATGACACTGTTGGTATCTATGACCTGTGCCTGTATGCTAGCATGACACGGTTGACCTATGACCTGTGCCTGTATGCTAGCATGACACGGCTGGGACTCCTCAGTCTCTAGTTTCATACCACTTCTTGCTAGCTTTAAATGTAATAAAAATGAGCCTGCTAGAGCCCATAATCAACCGGTAGGATATTGGCAGGATATCTGTAACATACACGCTGATACCATATATTGTGATAAGCCATCATTGGTTGGTTTGGCTCTAATTCAGATGACTGTCCTGTCTTAAACTCCATAACTCCACTTTTTTTTGTCATTTTATTCCCTGAATGGATCATTTTCAGGGTTATTATCATGAAAAAACGACTAACCTTCTGTCTTTTATTATTATGCTACTAAGTAATGTCTATATGCACTCAAGACTGTAGCACTCAAGTTTGACACTGTTTAACAAACAATCTTACTTATACACTGCAGAGTTGACGGTACACAGTGTGAGAAGAGCATTTATGCAGGTGAACACCAGGAAGGCGGCTGGCCCAGATGGAATAACAGGACGCATACTCAAGTCCTGTGCTAACCAGCTAGCCCCTGTGTTCACCACCATATTTAATCGATCCCTGAAGGAGTCAGTGGTCCCTGCCTGCTTCAAGATGTCTACCATTATCCCGGTACCAAAGAAACCCTCCCCAGCAGGTCTCAATGACTACAGACCGGTGGCACTCACCTCTGTGGCCATGAAATGTTTCGAGAGGCTGGTCAAGGATCACATTTGTGCCTCCCTCCCCAGCGATATGGACCCTATGCAATTTGCATACAGGCCAAACAGGTCCACTGACGATGCGGTCTCCCAAGTACTGCACAGCACCCTCTCTCACCTGGACCGTCAGAAGGGGGGCTATGTGAGACTGTTGTTCATTGACTACAGCTCAGCTCAACACCATAGTCCCCACCAGACTGGTGGACAAGCTGATCAAGCTGGGTCTGAGCTCCGCCCTGAGCGCCTGGGTACTGGACTTTCTGAGTGAGAGACCCCAGGCGGTCAGGGTGGGGGGTCAGACCTCCAACACCATCACCCTGAGCATCTGGTCCCCCCAGGGCTGTGTTCTGAGCCCCCTGCTGTACTCACTATACACACACGACTGTGTGGCCAAGTTCAGCTCCAACTCCATAGTGAAGTTCGCAGATGACACAGTGGTGGTGGGGCTGATCTCGGACAATGACGAGAAGGCCTACAGGGAGGAGGTTGAGGTACTGGAACGCTGGTGCCAGGACAACAGCCTGCTCCTGAACATTGGTAAAACCAAGGAGCTGATCGTGGATTATAGGAGAGGACAGCAGGAGACACACACACCACTGATGATTAACGGGGCTACCGTGGACAGGGTGAGCAGCTTTAAGTACCTGGGGGTCCACATCTCAGAGGATCTGACATGGTCAACACACATAGACACAGTAGTAAAGACGGCGAAGCAGCGCCTCTACCACCTGAGACAGTTAAGGAAGTTCAGAGTATCGGGGAAGATACTCCAGTCCTTCTACTCAGGAGCTGTAGAGAGCATCTTGACCGGAAACATCACTGCCTGGTATGGAAACAGCACGGCACAGGACAAGAAGGCCCTACAGAGAGTGGTGCGCTCAGCCGAGCGTACCACGGGTATTGCACTACCTCCCCTGCAGGTTCTATACAACAAGAGGTGCAAATCCAGAGCCTGCAGAATAATGAAAGACCCCCACGACCCCAATAACAGCCTGTTCCAGCTGCTGAGGTCAGGCAGACGCCTGCGAACCCCAGCTACTAGGACAGAGAGGCTTAGGCTCAGCTTCTTCCCTCAGGCCATCAGAGCCTTGAACAATGAACATTGAGTGCCACAGAACACTGAACTATCCACACACAAGCACACACACGACACGCACGCTGTGCACGCTCACACACTAGCAGCCACTTTAACACTTTAACATGAGCGGGCACACACTCATGCCGCACACACCCACTTATGGCCAAAAGGAAAGGCCACTTTAAATTAGTATAACAACAGTAACAGTGTATTGCACTACCAAAGCTACCTAGCATGTCCTATATGCTCTGTAAATAACTATGTACAGATACCGAGATGTCACACCATGTTACCTGTTACCTGTTTATTGCACAATGTTGTTTTTATTGGATTCTATTATATGTTGTACCACTGTATTGCACATCGTTGCGGGCAAGACCACCCACATTTCATTGTATACTTGTATGCCGTGACAAATAAAACTCTTGACTTGACTTGACTTGAGAGTTGTACCCTTCCTGCAGACTTGACAGAACTTGTAAATCATTTTGGATAAAAGCAGCTAAATGACTAAATGTAAATGTCATGGATTTCAAAAATAGATATGAATATGAGACATTTCTTTCGTCTTTCTTTCATTCCTGATTTTTATTTTTATATTATTTTTAGGAGATACAAGATTGTTGGTTCCATATTCCAGCCCAGGTCTGTTTTCTTCAATATTAGGCCACTGGGTGTAGAGTGATTTTCAGAGTATTCAACTCTTTTACATTAATACAGAGAGAGACAGAGAGAGAGAGAGAGAGAGAGAGAGAGAGAGAGAGAGAGAGAGAGAGAGAGAGAGAGAGAGAGAGAGAGAGAGAGAGAGAGAGAGAGAGAGAGAGAGAGAGAGAGAGAGAGAGAGAGAGAGAGAGAGAGAGACAGAGACAGAGACAGAGACAGAGACAGAGACAGAGACAGAGACAGAGACAGAGACAGAGACAGAGACAGAGAGAAAGTGAGAGAGATGTTAATAAAGTTTTCAATCAATCAATCAATCAATTAATCAATCCGGGCCTGTGACGTCACTGTACCCATTCTGCAATCTGTTAATAAAGTTTTCAATCAATCAATCAATCAATCAATCAATCAATCAATCAATCAATCAATCCGGGCCTGTCACGGTCACTGTACCCATGAATTCAATAAAGGAATATCTTATCTTATCTTATCTTATAAAAAATATATATTCCACTAATTTCTATGTTTCAACATTACTGTCTGATGCAGTAACATTAGTGTGATGATGTCTGCATGAAAACATGCAACCTGCATGTTTCCCAGATAGCAAAAGACATTAATTAAATGTTGGATTTTGGTCAGATTGGTTATTTTTGGTTGAGGTTGAAAAAGCTATGTTGATTCAATATTTAATTACAGATACCATTTCAACATTTGAAAAACTGTTGTTGAATCAATTTAGTATAGATTCCCCCTCCCCTCCTCCCCTCCTCCCCCTCCCCTCCCCTTCGAGAGGGTAATCCTAAGAAACTCGCGAGACCTAGAAGATCTCACGGGACTTGAGGTATTCAAACGTAACTTGGCGCGATGGTGTCTTCACTACTGGCTTGACAAATAGTCTGAGCCAAACTCCTTGGTAAGTCATTGACAATATAATGTATTATGCCATTCACATACCATAATCTTGCTGTCATCGTTTGACTACATGCTACTTTGTGAATTATTACCGTGGTGGCAACTAGTAGCCTACAGTGCAGAACGAAGCTTGTTAGCATTGTTAGCATTATTAGCTAGCATGCTAGCAGGGCCGCCTCAGGGGGTGTGCGAGCAGTGCAGTCGCACAGGGCCTCGCGGGAAGGGGGACCTTGCACAAAAAAAAATAAAAAAAATATTTTTTTATTTATTATTTTTTTTATTTTATTTTTTATTTTTTGCGAGGCCCCCGTTCCCGCGAGGCCCTTTTTCATCACAGACCTAAAATCTAGTTTTGCTTATATGCTTATATATTTCACATTAGACACGTTTGTAGAATGTGTCTGACATGTTCCTGGCTCTGAGGCTCTGCAGTCACAGATACACTATTGGAGGCAGCTCTGAGGCTCTGCAGGCAGCAGAATTGGTTTCAATGAGGGGAGGGGTTACAGGTAAGGTAGCGTCTGACTATTTCACGCGTGCAGCATCTGAGGTTATGCCAGCCAAGATGAAGAGGACATCGTTCGGCAGATGGACTGAAGATGAAAGTTGTTGCATGTTAGACAGTTCAGTCAGGCTAGCCATCCCGGCTAAAGACAGGGACAGCTAGTTAGCTTTAGCTACGTTATAATAGTGAGTGCTAACGTGTGGTTCAGTCGGGATATAGCCATGATGATGTCGGCTAGTAGCTAGCTTAGCTAAAGGCTAACTAGCGTTAGCTAACCTAGAGACAGCGCGTGCAGCATTGTTATGCCAAGATGAAGAGGACGGTCGTTCTGCAGATGAACTTCGTCAACTCCACGCAGTTGTCTCCATCCTCTTGGACGTTTGGTGAGTTTTTAATGCACTCTATTCTATTCCCGCTGTGGATATCTCTCTCTCTCTCTCTCTCTCTCTCTCTCTCTCTCTCTCTCTCTCTCTCTCTCTCTCTCTCTCTCTCTCTCTCTCTCTCTCTCTCTCTCTCTCTCTCTCTCTCTCTCTCTCTCTCTCTCTCTCTCTCTCTCTCTCTCTCTCTCTCTCTCTCGGGAGCCAAACGGGCCGACTAGCTGTTGTAGTACTAGTAGCTAACGGTGTGTGGCCTGGTGTCAGCACCTGGTGCGAGGGAGGTGAGCTTGGTGTTTCATTATGAGAATATCTCCATGCTCAAGTCGGCTATAGTCCGCGAGGGACTTGTTGCCGGCACCGCTATGGTAAACACCACTCTGTAGTGGGACGTGTATTGCCTTCTTTTTCCTTCTCTCTTCGTATGAGAAGAAGAAAACACAGCGGCTGTCTGAAGTGTTGGCCTGTATTGCTTTTCTCACGTTGTACAGTTTTTCAGTGGTAGCCGCATAGCTTGCTTCTGCGTTAGCTAATGGTTAGCGATAGCCGGGTTGATCTAACTGTTAGCCAGTTAGCTGTTTAGCTACGACATTAGCTGCTCGTTTTCGCTCGGCTGGGAACGTTAGCTTGATGCTATCAGTTAGCCTAGAGTTAGCTGTTAGCTTGTGCTACGACCATTGACATTAGCCGTGAGAATAGCAGGCCCTGGCACTCTGACTACGACATCATCTTTGACAGAAGATGTAGTCGGGCCTGCACCATGACAAGGCGCCGGCCATAGCTTCTTTTTGTCCCGCCAGCGAGAGGCCTTTCGTCAACGTGGAGACCTGTGTTGCGGCCTTTCACCCTGCGTTCCTTGGTGCAGGTAAGATGTCCATTGGACATAAGCCCACTCTTCCTTCCTTCCCCTCCCGAATGTTTTGTTAATAACGATGTTTTTTTCCAGGCAAAACACATGTTACTTCACAACATTTGGAGATACGACATGTGCTGTGTGTGAATTGTCTTGGTCGTTTGTGTAGCTTGGGTAGCGTTGGCCAAAGCTGTGTGTGGCCTGGTGTCAGTACCTGGCTACTCTATTTGCAGTTAGCCTATTTAGCTGATGTCGGCCATTGGCTCCTTGCTACTTTGTTTTCTCTGGTATAGACCCTCTTCTCTTTGGATTTAAGTGTTGATCTTTGTCCTTTTGGATCTATGTATATTCATGTTGCCTTTGTGAAGTTATCTTTTCCTTCTGTTTTGTTCTTCCATTAAAAGTTGAATATCCTTTAGGGGCTCATCTTTGCTTATCTCTCTCATACATGCTCTCTCTCTAACACACACACACACACGACACACAGACATGCTCTCTCTCTCTAACACACAAACACACATGCTCTCTCTCTCTCTTTCTAACACACACAGTCTGCCTATGGCGGCCTTTCTCGATGGCTAGGCTGTGCTCGCTGAGTCTGTACCTAGTCAAGGATCTTCAGTCACAGTGCTCAGGTATTCTGCCACTGTGTACTCTCTGTTTAGGGCCAAATAGCATTTCAATTTATTTCCAATGTCTCTCTCTCTCTCTCTCTCTCTCTCTCTCTCTCTCTCTCTCTCTCTCTCTCTCTCTGTACACTGTATATTGACTGTAGAACGGGAGCTCTCTCTTGCTCTCTCTCTTGCTATATGTTGTCTGTATCATGCCCAGCCTCGGGCAGCGCTATTATTTAAGAATATGTTGACTGTATGAAAAAAATATATATATATTATATTTATATATTTTTTTTTACCTTTGGGGGGGGGGGGGGGGGGGCAAATATGTGCCGTGGCAAATAGTTTGGAGCTTGTTTTAGCAAATAGTATTGCATATTATTACAGTAGCTAGCATGCTACTAACGTTAGCTAGCTAGCATGCTACTAACGTTAGCTAGCTAGCTTGCTAGCTAACGTTAGTCCGCCATTTTGTTTCGTGATTAAAATGTACGTTTTTAATAGTTACATAAGCATTGTTGTAACTAGTGTTAACAAATACTTCATTATAATTGTGTTAAACTTGGGACACAGCCATGGCTCTATATTTTATTTCGTTTTGTATGTGAGGCATTTTAGCTTGAAGTTGTTGTGTTGCATTGTGGGTCTTCAGCACAAAGGAATCCCTTGCTGAGGGTAAGATGGTTTTCTGTCTGCTCAGACTCAGAATACTTAATTAACATGATCTGTGCTTCATAAAAAACAGATATTGTTTATCTGGCTTTGGTTATTTTGCACAGTAAATACTTATTCAGGCCTACCTGCAATTCAGAATTTAATCCAGCAGGGCGGCATGATGTTCATTCTGCCTTTTGTTATATATAAAAAATGGGGCTTTGAAAGACTGACATATTTGAACTTCTAGCTCCTGCTACTCTAAACTATATATATATATATATATATATATATATATATATATATATATATATATATATATATATATATATATATATATATATATATATATATATATATATATATATATATAATATACACAGTCTTGATAAATTGCATACAAGGTTTTTTGAATATTTTGATCGTCTTCTTTTTAGAATTAGCTGGCAATCATCGCCACCCCAAGGCTATCAAGATGAGTTGACGAACACATTCTCAAGTAATCAGCGACCGATTCCGCAAAGCATGTAATGACATGGTTGATCAGAAATCCCGCCGTCATGCTCTGAAGCCCAAACCAAACAAAGTAAGAGATCCACCAAGTTGAAGTGACTAATTGATGTTGATATACTAGTTCAAGTACAAGTTTCAAGTTTCTTTAATAGTTGTCATACAGAAGTAGAGAATACTTTTATACAAAATGCTTCTTACTGTTACGCTCCAGAGACTGTGCAAGACAAGATAAGTATGAAATAAAATAACATAGTATAGCATGTAAATTAGAAGTAAAAAAATGAGGTCACAGTGTTCAGTATAGACATATGTACAATGTTCGATGCAGAATAGACGTAACTGAGTTACCATATAATATACAATATACTATGCAGTGTACTAATATACAATACTATATAGTGCAAGGCAGAAATGGGATGAGGTGCAATTTAGGTACAATTTACAGTAGGTGTACGAGTTGTAGTGCAAATCCTTTATCAATAAATATAAAGTGTGTTTGTGTGATCTAAAGTGGAGAGTGGGTGCTGCAGTGTGTATGCAGACTTCCAGCTGATTACCAACCAGAACCTGCCCAACACATTCTACGCTGAGCTTGACCGCCATCTTCCTCGACTGATGACGTTATTCAGACAGAAGGCGTCCAAAACTGGGAACACAGCAGATGCTTTGGCTCACATTTTAAAAATCCACGATGAACAGGTGAATAGATTATTATACATGTCATAGGTCGAACCTCTGTAACATTGAACAGGTTCAATGATTCAAATGAGCTTTTGGATTTTACAATTAGTCCACCATTGCGTTTGCCATTTTTCTGATTGCATTAAAGATGTGAACATGTTATTTGTGGACATATCTGATTGGACTGTTTAAAATCCGCTTTGTTCAGTAAACATTTACATATAATACAATTCTTTTTTTCTTCTTAATCAAGTTTCTTTAATAGTTGTCATACAGAAGTACAGAATACTTTTATACAAAATGCTTCTTACTGTTGCGCTCCAGAGACTGTGCAAGACAAGATAAGTATGAAATAAAATAACATAGTAAAATTAGAAGTAAAAAAAAATGAGGTCACAGTGTTCAGTTTAGACACATGTACAATGTTCGATGCAGAATAGACGTAGTTACCATACAATATACAATACTGTGCAGTGTACTAATATACAATACTATATAGTGCAAGGCAGAAATGGAGAAATGGGACGAGGTGCAATTTAGGTACAATTCACAGTAGGTGTACGAGTTGTAGTGCAAATCCTTTATCAATAAATATAAAGTGTAAGTGTGTTTGTGTGATCTAAAGTGTGGAGAGTGGGTGCTGCAGTGTGTTGTTTGTTTGAGTGAGTGTGTGCGTGTGGGTGTGTGTGCTGTGTGCATTTGATGGTTGTTGCATAGTGATTATTGTTCGTTTAGCAGCCTGATGGCCTGGGGATAGAAGCTTCTTCTGAGTCTTTCTGTGCTCGCCTTAAGACTCTTACATCTTAATCTTATATCTTAATAGGAAATCCATGACGTTCACACCAGGCGTACCACTGTTCTCCATGCCCTGCCTGTGTATCTGCATGAGGACGTCTCTGGATTTTTCAAAACCTGCACAGTGAGTCCGAGTGAAAATAATTTACAGTACAACTGTATATTAAGTGAACAGTTAATCAAAATGCTAAGTATCAGTCTTCCTTCCTTCCAGGTCTCCCTTGTGAAAGAGATATTTGATCTCGACGGGACTAACCTGGTTAAATAAAAATAACCTTCTCACCAAAAAAATTGTTCTAACTAAAATATAAACAACTTACAAACACAACTCCATATACTTAGCTTTGTGCTGCACTTTGTAGAAACCATGGATTTATTTGTGATTATTATGTCTCTTTCATTCCTTCAGGACACGCCTGATGAGCCAGAGCTTCAGGGTGTTGCAGTGGCCCTCCTTACTGTCATCAGTGACCATGACACAAGTCCAGGGCCCTGTTTCTTGTACCTGGATAACTGAGTTAGCCGGATAACTTTAACTGGATAACTGAGTTAGCCGGACTTTCCGGTTCCCTGTACGTGGATTTTCCAAATCACCATGACAACAGATCCAAAAGTTTGAGCCTGGTCGAAAGCAGGGTTTAAGTTCAAGTTAGCCGGATGAAGCACAGCCACGCCCCCGCAAAGAAGTGACAGCCCGTTTCCTGAAACTATTCCCACAGTCTACGATCTGCATTATACCATTCTGAATTACGTTTTTGTGCTCCATTCTTCCAGAGGGGGCTTTTGAAATGTAAAATAGACCCAAAATGCTGATACTAAATTCACTTTGTCCTAAATAATGCACGTTATATATACCGTGGCGACGGTGGCGCTCGCTCGTGCGATGTACACATTATGTGGTTATTTTAATTGTAACTGGGATTAAGATGTCTGATGAGATGCGCTGTTTGACGGATTTGAGAAATTGAATGAGCCGTTGACGTCACATTAATGAATGAGGATAAAGAGATAAACTTCATTCAAAACAAAGGATATTCTAAACACGGGTCTCTCGTTCATTAATGTATAAACAATGAATTTATCGCATCTGGCACAGTGGTGCAGCGGTAGTGCTCAAGCCTGCCAACCCAGCGACCGGGGTTCAAGACCCGGTGTTTCCAATATGATTTTTTTGAATATAATATTAATGATTATACGCCAAAGTAGCCTGGTTTTAAGTTCAAATATTATAAATCTACATGCATTGAGGATGTCATTCTTTATATAGCTCTCAACGTGCACCAAATTGAATTATTCCTATATTGCAAAAAGAAGGAGACGACTAGGGTCTCGAACCCCGGTCGTCTGTGTGAAAGTCAAAAGAACAACCCGTTAGACCACATTGGAGATAAGTTAAAGATTGACTATACATCAATCAATGGGTAAGAGAGCCGTATCGTAATTCTGTATAACAGTTAACCCTTAGGGGTCACGCTGGAGCTTTGAACCCGTCGGCGGACAACAAAAGAAATTAGAATCCCTCTTAAATGCTCAAAAAGGACATCTTTTCAGAAATCGATAAAAATAGAAAAATTGCCATTTCTAGTGCTTTGACATGTAAGGTATACGTCCCCCAACTTGCTAAACCTAATACGAATTGTAAATACGTTTAATTCTTGCTAGATGGCATGATTGTAATAATCTCCATTTGCGATAAGAACTACAATCGCGTCACGAAACGCACATACATGGACGCGCGCACACACACAATAGCGGCGTGTGCGCTGTGAATAGGTGTTACACTTACACCCCCGCAGAGGCGTGAGACTGGTATCAGAGCCTACCCCCCCATCCAAATTCTAAACATAATAATGTATGAATTATCTGTTGCAATAATATCCACGGGACTCGACTTTTTGCAGTCGTTTCTCCTCTCCTGCGTGAGGAGTCTGAGGACATTCGCGGACATTCTCTCAGATAAAAAAAAAAAAAGCTTACATACACATACACACACTCTCGCTCTCTCTCAATTCAAATGGGCTTTATTTAACATTAACTACTGTATGGCAGAGTGCGTCTGTGTATACGAGGTATGAATGATCACTGGCTGCTGTGTGACGAGTTTGCTCATCCGCGCTGTCGCGCTATATAAATCCAAGTCATTATTATTATTATTATTAAACACGGACCGCTTTAGTTGACAAAATTACATACATTTCGGGTCATTTCATAATAGCAGTGTGGACCAGCTCTGTAACCAGCTCTGTAACAAGTACAACGCATCTCGCTAGTTGACAGCTTACGCATGCACCCGCGCTGTAGTAAACACGGTGCTTTAGTTGACAGCGTTCGATGCGCTTTGTGAAGGAAAGATGACGTCGCTCTCTCTCTCTCTCTCTCTCTCTCTCTCTCTCTCTCTCTCTCTCTCTCTGTCTGTCTGTCTGTCTGTCTGTCTGTCTGTCTGTCTGTCTGTCTGTCTGTCTGTCTGTCTGTCTGTCTGTCTGTCTGTCTGTCTGTCTGTCTGTCTGTCTGTCTGTCTGAGAACCCAGGTTGCTTTCTAACCTATATATATCTCTCTCCCTCTCTCTCTCCCTCTCTCTATCTATATCTCCCTATCTCCCTCTCTCTCCCTCCATCTCTCCTCTGTATCTCCCTCTCTGAGACTACTCCCGGTCTGAGTCATGTAAATCACAAATCATGTAAAACCCAGATTCGGCTCAAACAAGGGACTAAACACGTTTCGCAATTATGCCACAACAATGTGGAACGCCCTACCCAAAGCTGTAAAGGAATGTAAATCACTACCCACCTTCAAAAACACTCTCAAAGAACACCTACGGGAGACTGCAATTCAAAACTGGCCCCTACAAATGTCCTAACCCAGTTGTACAATAAAGACCAAGCATGGCTATTCCAATGTACAGCCCCACCCAACCCCACCCCACCTACCCAACCTCCTCCAATGTACAGTTTCCATGTCAAATGTATGTCAGTACTCCAATGTACAGTGTCCCCCCCCCCCTACCCAACCCCCCCACCTCCAATGTACAGCCCCACCCCACCTACCCAACCTCCCCCAATGCACAGTTTCTATGGCAAATTTGTAATGACTGTACCAGAATGTTTGATAGGACATTGATTGAAAACTATCGTCTCAAATTTGACAATTGATGGCTTATTTTGAAGGTATGAATCTGTAATTTTATATTATGTAACAAAAAAAAGGGGGAAATTCTCAGGAGGAGGAGCTATTTAGGTTAGACTATTTGTTGGGGTGTTGCTAATTGGGCAATTCAGTTAATTCTCCTCAGATCATTCATGATGGAACATAACGTGATGAAATCATGATATTGTGATACACAATTATATCTGAATTGGTAATAACAAGCACATAACTCGCATTTCTCAAAATATCTGATATATTGGAGGCTGTCGTGTCACAAGTGTTAATAATCTGGTAGATCCTGATGCCCATTTGGCCCAGTGCAGTTTCTAACAACCCACATGTCTGTTTCCATCAAGGCAGCCTACCTTCTGTAAGAGAATCGGCTGGGTTTTCATGGAAAAGCCATCCATTCTGGCTGCTCAGTCCTGATCCAGCTATAAAGACCACAACATATCTAAAGGCTCACTGTGCATTACACCTCATAGTCCACTGTCCATGTGCCTGACATTTAAGGTGTGTATGTGTGTGTGTTTTGTGTGTGTGTGTGTGTGTGTGTGTGTGTGTGTGTGTGTGTGTGTGTGTGTGTGTGTGTGTGTGTGTGTGTGTGTGTGTGTGTGTGTGTGTGTGTGTGTGTGTGTGTGTGTTTCAAAATATATATCATTTGAATATTCATATAATATGTACACTTAAGTAAACACATTTAGATGGTAAATCAGACTACAGCTTTGCTATTATGGAACGAAATGTAAAATATTGTAATGTAATATATCAACAAGCTTAACAAAATAACTAATACTGTCTCATTCGCTAAATGCATCATGTAAAAGAGTTCAGTTTTATCAAAAGCCTTCTCACTATCTTTTTTTACCCCAGGAGGTGAAGAAATTCAAGCTATTGCGATGCTATAGCAATATAATAGTGCTAGCAATTGTTTTATCATTATAATACTTTTTAAACCGATGTAATACAGTTCTTAGCATAGCTATTGTGTTATTTTGTTAGATGATAGTTTACTTTCTCAGAAATCTAACATTAGCTACTAGCTAGGCTTAGTCTATTCAAAATCATTAGATGTCTGTGGGGGGCGTATTACCCCAAAACAGGAGAGGCATCTTCCCTCAAAGGTCCTATTCTTACACTTTCATGGATGACAGTATGTCGGTTAGTATGTTGGGAGTTGGATGTGTGTCTGAAATCTTATACACCAGAAGGTCTTACAAGAGGGTACTACCAAAGTCTGTCTAGAGAGAAGATGGTTCACTCTGCTTCATTGTTGATAACAGGGACTAACAAGATGAACAAGATCTGTGCCCTATCTCTTTGAATGGGGAGTACTCCATATTTAGTGATAGAAAAATGCCTTTTCCCCCAAAGTAGACCAGCTTCTATGCATGCGCCACCTTCCTTGTGTGATATTCTATTCCAGTTGTCTTTGGTCTTGTTTTCTCTGGTTATGATCATGTTATTAGTGTGTGTGTGTGTAAAAACTAATAATATAATTATTATAAATGTCGCTCTCTCTCTCTCTCTCTCTCTCTCTTGAAATCTACAGTTACACATTTAGTATGTATTTAGTGAGGTAAATGAGTACAAGACATGTTTCACAGACACACACACACACATACACACACACACATACACAGACAGACAGACACACACACACATTTACATTTACACATTTACACATTACATTTACATCTAGTCTAGTTTGCTTATTTTTTTTTGATATGGTACAGTACTGTAGATACAGACACAGACACACACACACACACAGAAACACACACAGGCTAGGCCTCCTGCTGGGTCCATTCACTGGAATAACAAAGGAATGACTGGGCCTTTGCTCAGGTGTGAAATGGTGCTAGTGACAATGATCACATTGAATTCTGGGAGTGTAGTTCTCTCATCAGATATCTGAATGAACTTGGATCTAGTTCAAAGTCCTATACTGAAAAGGTGTTAGGATTTTACCAGAATGTTTGATAGGACATTGATTGAAAACTATCGTCTCAAATTTGACAATTGATGGCTTATTTTGAAGGTATGAATCTGTAATTTTATATTATGTAACAAAAAAAAAGGGGGAAATTCTCAGGAGGAGGAGCTATTTAGGTTAGACTTCTAAGGGTTAACTAATTATTTTCGCTAGCAAGATCTCATTTGATTATTCAATCCAGCAGGCAAGTTTAAAGAAATATAATCTGATTGATTGAGGTAATGAGGGACTTAAAATTAGCCTATAGATAACGCATTTAACTTGTCGGCGAGGCGATTGAGCCGTATTGCAATCTGTCAATAAAGTCTTAAATCAATTAATCAATCAATGCCGTTAGAGAATCAGGATCTCTGCCATCGATACGTGCTGGCTTTTCACCTAAAGCGGCCGCGCGCATTTAGCCTGAGTCGCAAGTCTGGCTTGAGTTAACGAGACTGAATCCACCTTCGTGGAACAGGAAAATCCCGGCTTCAAACATCGGGTTAACTGAAGCTGGATAATGACATCTTGATCGATTTAGTTGAACCACGTACAAGAAACAGGGCCCAGTTCACTACCAGCCCGTGACAATCTCTGTTGTCATTGAAAGTCACATCATGATCAGCCTCCCCAGATTTGGTGATTCCTTCCTGGTAATGTTTGGACTAATCTATGCACTACACCTCAGCTACCCCAAGGGACTTACCAACACTTTTAATTCATTCAGAAGATTTTACTAGGTCTAGAAGCTGGTAAACTGTCGCCCAGGTTGCAGACTCTCAAGAATGACTTGATGATGCAATAATTATTTTTCTTTTTTTTCTGATTTTTCAATGGATTTTCTCCCCGTCCCAATTAGTCGTTGTGCCAATTCCCCCCCCCCCCCTCCCTCCCCTACCTGGTGCTGTATGCATGTTCTTCTACGAGTCGGTATAAGGGCGTCCCGAGTCGATCGCACGCTTCCCCCGAGACGTGCGCCGACAGCCAGTGACGTCTTTTCACTTGGCTGGAAGTGTAACGCGTGGGAGGGCACGCTATCTCCACCAAGTCCTGCCCCGCTTAGCAAGCGCCGAGACCTGACCTGTAGGCGTCGCTGTCCACAACGCCAGATTCCCACCCGCCAGCTTCCCCACCCCCTAATACTGCCAAATTGTATTAGTGTGAACGGCCAGCCAAGCTGGTGACAACGCAGGGAGTTGGATTCGAACACGCGAATCCAGTGTCTCCAGCGTTGGTGACGAACACAATCTCCGCTACGTCACCTGACCGCTCTTGCATTAAACTTTTGATGGTATTATTTTGACATGACAAGGAAATTAATACCTCACCCCACATCCTTCTTTCAGATGAGTTTCTATTCCTTACTGTAATCAGTGATCATGACACAAGTCCAGTTCACTACCAGCCTGTGACAATCTCTATTGTCATTGAAAGTCATATCATGATCAGCCTCCCCATATTTGGTGATTCCTTCCTGTAATGTTTGGACTAATCTATGCACTACCCCAAAGCACTTACCAACACCTCAAAAGTGTGTCTATAGAAACTAATCTGAAATGTCTTGTCATGTCAAAATAATACCTTCAAAAGTTGCTGTACTACTTAGCAGATGTTCAGCCAATAGGTCCAAACTACTCAATGTACCTTGTTCTTTATTTTTTATGTATTATGTTTACATTTGAGAGTTTTACAGTTCGAATTTTCTTAACCGTCTATAGCTGGCATTATTGTAATTTCATCCAAGTAAGTTTTAGAGTTGAAAGAGTTTATCAGAATCTCAAAGGCAACATCCAAGTCCCAAACGTTTGTTTCTCGAGGAACAATAGGAGGCAATGGGCATAAATGCCACTCTGCTCTGACTGCTTCCATTGCTTGTAGGCAGTGGTAGAGTTAGTGTTCTCAGTACAGAGTACAAGGCGATATACCAGGAGCCATAAACGCAACACAGAAGCGTTATTCTTAACATATACAGAATATGAACTTATACAGAATATGAACTGGTCAATTACACAACGAGTGAATAAAGACACAATAATTGATTAATAAAATAACTATTCACCATTAGCTGGACTCATTTCCGTTTCACTCGAATGAATCGCTTGGGAGTCAGCAGCAGCAGACCATCGATCTTGTATGCTGAGAGTGGGACTGTATCATTGAGACCTTGTAGGCAGTAGTTACTGCCCTGTCAAGGCTAACCGCAGTAACTTGAAAAAAGTAAAAATGTAGTTATGAGTGAAATTGACCTTGTCAATAAATGTTTTATCTTGTGACCAAGTTTCAGATGTTAATGTTGCTCAGTTTTGGAGATATGGGGTTTTAAAAACTGCAGTAACTACAAAATCACACTCAAAACCCAGGCAGACCGCAGTAACTTCCAAACAGTGAAAAATGGCTTTAAAGTGTTTTGACTTGCCATCCAAAATGTGTTATAGGTAGATAGATGATAGTACCCAGATTTAACATGTATTAATGAAGTAATCTTTGGCATACAAAAATATGACATAATTATTTTAATTAACCCCAAAAAAGCAGATACTGCACTCTGCTGCACGATTTCCTTAAATAATTATACAGGTAATGTACAGGCAAAGTGCAGTAACTTCAAATACAATGTTGTTTTCCCTCCAGCTTTCATAACTTAACCTAGCCATTTTGAAAATGAAATTTAATACCTGAATATATTGGAATGATGATGATCCAAATAAAATGGCTAGGTGAAGTTATGAAAGCTGGAGGGAAAACAACATTGTATTTGAAGTTACTGCACTTTGCCTGTACATTACCTGTATAATTATTTAAGGAAATCGTGCAGCAGAGTGCAGTATCTGCTTTTTTGGGGTTAATTAAAATAATTATGTCATATTTTTGTATGCCTAAAGATTACTTCATTAATACATGTTAAATCTGGGTACTATCATCTATCTACCTATAACACATTTTGGATGGCAAGTCAAAAAACTTTAAAGACATTTTTCTCAGTTTCACTGTTTGGAAGTTACTGCGGTCTGCCTTGACAGGGCAGTATAGTTAGTGTACTGTATAGTGTTCTCAGTACAGAGTACTGTAGTGTTCTATAGTTATCATTCTGCAAACAGCCTGCTCTAAATGACGGATGGTGCCTCTGACATTCTGACTAACTCTTTCAATGAAAACACCATCTTGTTCCATGATACATCATGGAGCAAATACAGCTGCATTTCCATATGTAGGTATGTGCACTATTAACAGTATTGCCAGCTGTATAGCGTGTAATGTGGATTGCTATTTTGGTTCCACATTGGCAGGACCCAATATACAGCACAACGTTTGTGAATTTTACATGTGCCAAGCGGATTGACAATTTTCAGATAATCTATACATTTTATTCTGTACTGTACATAGATACACTGTGTTATCCCAACGGTCACAATAGTTGCCGTCAACATGTTTGCTCATTCTATTACAACACTATACAAATTTGAGTAATTCAGCCAGGATGTAAACAGCTCTGGTCATGTGCACTGCACATATTGAGACCCTTTATTATTTCAATATTTGCTGGAAATACATTGATACATCATTCAGTAACATTTTCAGAGCCTTATAACAAACATTATTACACTATTGTGACCAGTGGGATTAAATGTGTAATATACATTACATTTTATGTACATGTTATAACATGCATGTATTTATTTTCTATATATATTTTCAGATAATCTATACATTTTATTCTGTACTGTACATAGATACACTGTGTTATCCCAATGGGCACAATAGTTGCTGTCAACATGTTTGCTCATTCTATGACCACACTATACAAATTTGAGTAATTCAGCCAGGATGTAAACAGCTCTGGTCATGTGCACTGCACATATTGAGACCCTTTATTATTTCAATATTTGCTGGAAATACATTGATACATCATTCAGTAACATTTTCAGAGCCTTATAACAAACATTATTACACTATTGTGACCAGTGGGATTAAATGTGTAATATACATTACATTTTATGTACATGTTATAACATGCATGTATTTATTTTCTATATATATTTTCTATATATATATTTTCAATTTTAACATTGCCATAATGTTGGAGAGGGCAACACAATGTTTTTGTAAGATAAATAGATGTACACTCTTTGAATAGAAATAAATATAAAGAGTTTGAAGTTGTAACACAATGTTTTTGTATGATAAATAGTTTCGATGAAGAACAAAACCTCCTAAATGCATACAAAAAAAGGGGAAAACTTCATATCTGCACTTTGCGAGGCACTAATACCTGGTCGGTATTGTTAACATACGTGTAATATAGTCCAAAAACAGTGTATACAGTGTTTACAGTGTTATTGTACATTGCTAACATACAGTTTATATATTATATATGTATACTCTTTGAATAGAAAAAAATAAAAGAGTTTGAAGTTGATATAATGTGCTTGTGTAGTTATTTTTCTGTTAACTTATTCACATGGATTTTAAAACTGAACCTTAAGTTATAGTAACTGCAAATATTTGAGTTGATTAACTTAAACATTTGAGGTCATTAACTTAAAAGAAATGAGGCATAAGAATGACTCAATTTCTTTGAGTCCTGTTACTTAATCACACGGATTTAAGGTTGAACCTTAAGTCACAGTAACTGAATATATTTGAGTTGCCTCCACTAGAGAACCTTAAGTCACAGTAACTGAACATATTTGAACTGCCTTAACTGAGAACTGTAAGTCACAGTAACTGAACATATTTGAGGTGACTCCACTAGAGAACCTTAAGTCACAGTAACTGAACATATTTGAACTGCCTTAACTGAGAACTGTAAGTCACAGTAACTGAATATATTTGAGTTGCCTCCACTAGAGAACCTTAAGTCACAGTAACTGAACATATTTGAACTGCCTTAACTGAGAACTGTAAGTCACAGTAACTGAACATATTTGAGTTGACACCACTAGAGAACCTTAAGTCACAGTAACTGAACATATTTGAATTGCCTTAGCTGAGAACTGTAAGTCACAGTAACTGAACATATTTGAGTTGCCTCCACTTGAGAACCTTAAGTCACAGTAACTGAACATATTTGAACTGCCTTAACTGAGAACTGTAAGTCACAGTAACTGAACATATTTGAGTTGACTCCACTTGAGAACTGTAAGTCAGAGTAACTGACCGGCTATATTTGATTTGACTTAACTGAGAACCTTAAGTCACAGTAACAGACCATATTTGAGTTTCCTTAACTGAGAATTGTAAGTCTTAGCCAACTGAAAACATTTGAGTTGATCAACTTAAAAAATTTGAGGCATGAGATTACGTCAATTTTTTGAAGTTCTGGAAACTTATTCGGGTTTACAGTGTACGGTGGGGAGGAGACTACATTAGGAGGGGGTGGGAGAGAAATATACATACAGTGGGGAGAGAATATATACATACGGTGGGGAGGAGACTACATTAGGAGGGGGTGGGTGGGAGAGAAATATACTGACTGACGCTCTCTGATTGGCCACTGACGCGTTTGCCCAATCCGTGACGAGCTGTGTCTTTGTCCATTTCCACGTCAAACAGCCTGCAAACTATCTGGCGTTCTATCGCCATGCTCTAAGACAAACTCTAACCTTAACCAACTTCGAAGAGTGCCTAAGCTTAACCAGTGTAGAAACAGGCGTCGGCCAATCAGAGAGCGTCTCAGAGAAATGTGGCTTGGTTTGGTATTCACGCATCCGGGCTACCCAGACAGGATAAGCAATCGAGCCTGGATGCAATCGAACTGACTTCTGGCCTATCACTGCACGGCTTTGTCAGTCATATGATCACACCAACCCGGGAGAAAGATGGCGGTATACAGACGCAGCGCTCAAAAATCAAACCAATTCTGCTGCTTGTCTGCTGCTTGTCTGCTGCTTGTTGCTGCTTGTGTGCCACTTAAGTCTACTCAGGTGTTAATTTTCCAGGGCTGGTGGCTGGGGGAACAAAGGGAGGGTAGTTAACTTAAGTGCTTCCCCAGGGAGGGGGTCGGGGGCTACTGCCCTCAGACCCCCAAAATAATTTGTATATGGGCAGTCTGACTTGGGGTACTGACCATATATTAGTGTTGCAATGCATGATAAGTAAACAGTGAAAAAAGCTAAGAAATCCGATGGGGCTGGGACATTTGGGACGAATAAAAATGTAAGATGAAAATCTGCCCAGCCTGTGGGAGGAAGTGGAGGTGTGAAATCTGGCCCGGTCAAGAACAATAGGAGTCACACAATCAGTTTGGAGTGCAGTGGTGGAGGAGTGGTAGAGGCGCATGAGAGGTTTGAGTTTTGAGCGCTGTATCTGTATATAATAATAATAATGCAGGACCTGTTGCAGAGGTCTTTATTCGGCATGCAACGACACTCAATGTTTTAGTGGTACACACAGCGGTTAGTTTTTTTAGCACACACACCGGAACACACACGCATGCATTGTCTCTTTAGAATCACCGATGCGATTCGTCTCTGCGATTAACCCATCCCGTCGTCCTTCCCCCCCAAGGGCAGCCGGGAGCAGACAGGCGTCAACGTGAGCCGCGCCAGGGGACCAATCCAAGTGCTCCTGTCCGTCTTCGTCAAGGACGCCACAGCGTTAGCGATCTGTTGTTGTGCATGTTTTTCCATTGGGTTTATCTTATCGGGGGGAAACCCTTGCGAGCACGGGGAGAACATGCAAACTCCACACAGAAAGGACTGGGAGATACCCCACCTGGGTACCTGGCATCATGGAAACCTGGTCCCCAAGCGGGAATCGAACCCTGGACCTTCTTGCTGTGAGGCAACAGTGTTAACCACTACACCACCGTGCCGCCTATATACATACGGTGGGGAGAGAAATATACATACGGTGGGGAGAGAATATATACATACGGTGGGGAGGAGACTACATTAGGAGGGGGTGGGAGAGAAATATACATACAGTGGGGAGGAGACTACATTAGGAGGGGGTGGGTGGGAGAGAAATATACATATGGTGGGGAGAGAATATATACATACGGTGGGGAGGAGACTGTACATTAGGAGGGGGTGGGTGGGAGAGAAATATACATACGGTGGGGAGAGAATATATACATATGATGGGGAGAGAATATATACATAGACAGTCTCCTCCCCACCGTATGTATATATTCTCTCCCCACCATATGTATATTTCTCTCCCACCCACCCACCCCCTCCTAATGTACAGTCTCCTCCCCACCGTATGTATATATTCTCTCCCCACCATATGTATATATTCTCTCCCCACCATATGTATATTTCTCTCCCACCCCCTCCTAATGTACAGTCTCCTCCCCACCGTATGTATATATTCTTTCCCACCCCCTCCTAATGTACAGTCTCCTCCCCACCGTATGTATATATTCTCTCCCCACCATATGTATATTTCTCTCCCAACCCCTCCTAATATACAGTCTCCTCCCCACCATATGTATATATTCTCTCCCCACCGTATGTATATTTCTCTCCCACCCACCCCCTCCTAATGTACAATCTCCTCCCCACCGTATGTATATTTCTCTCCCACCCACCCCCTCCTAATGTACAGTCTCCTCCCCACCGTATGTATATATTTTCTCCCCACCGTATGTATATTTCTCTCCCACCCACCCCCTCCTAATGTACAGTCTCCTCCCCACCGTATGTATATTCTCTCCCCAACGTATGTATATATACCGCCATCTTTCTCCCGGGTTGGTGTGATCACATGACTGACAAAGCCATGCAGTGATAGGCCAGAAGTCAATTCGATTGCATCCAGGCTTGATTGCTTATCCTGTCTGGGTAGCCCGGATGATGGTTTTTTACATCGAATTTTATACACCTTTCTGACTGGCCGAAATTGGTATGCGGTGCTACGCTTGACTATGAAACCTCAAACGATTGCAGACATGCCACACGGAGTCCGGTCTGCTCACAGTACGGCCAACTCTGTGGTGGCCTTAAGATGTCACGCTATAATGTGTACTGTATGTTCTACACTGTATGACGTTACTACTATAGTGCAGCGCATACAGTATCTGCAATCTCCTAATAAAACAAGTAATTAGAATAATATAAGTCTACTGTTCATTCATTACGCACGTAGGCTATACATTAGGCCCACGTGTGTGTGTGTGTGTGTGCATAGGCGCCTACGTAATGGAGCAGGCGAAGCGGGTGCTCTACCAGTATTGAACTTGGGGGAGCAAACTTGTCTCTTTGCTCCCTCACTTTTTGATCATTGATATATCCCCCCCCCAATATATAAATATTATCTAACCATAACTACGTAATTTCAATCAAATTAATAATACGCAATGACACTTAATAGCAAGTTTTTAAGTTTCCAAAGATTGCGACACCCCCCTGCCCGATATGGTTTGATCCAGCCCCCAGCAGACAGAGCGGACGCGCACTCCAGTCTCACAGCGCTGCAGGCAGCCTCCAGGTGTAAACTGGTACGCAGGCAGGCAGCGTGAACAACTGAACAATTTAGTCACAAGTCAACAGCAGGATCTTCCACTAAGTAAGTTCAGTTGTTCGAACAAACTATTATGTTAGACATCATCTTTACTATTGAGTGGTATAACTTCTACCACGCAATACAATTAAATTGTTTCACGTCCGAAATGCCATCTGGTCATACCAATAATAATAATAATAATAATAATAATAATAATAATAATAATAATAATAATAATAATAATAATAATAATAATAATAATAATAATAATAATAATAATAATAATAATAATAATAATAATAATAATAATAATAATAATAATAATAATAATAATAATAATAATAATAATAATAATAATAATAATAATAACAAAGTTTCCCTCTGGTTGGCGTTAGCTTTAGTGCTAGCCGCTAGCTAACGTTGTCATATATCTAGATATGTGGTGTCGTCAGCTGGATAACGTTGACTTCGTTTGCAAATTTTAACGTTCGCTATGGCAGACGAGCAGGGCCGGATTAATGACGGCCGCGGCCCGTGGGCCTTTAGTGACGAGGGCCCCCCAATTTTTTTATTTTTTTTATTTTTATTTTTTTTATAATAATAATAATGCAATAAAAGTCTGAAAATGAAGGGATTATGTCCATGAGTGTCATTCTTAGAAATTAAGGCCTGCCTCTTATATAAGCCTCTCTAATAAAGGCCTGGTGCTCTTTGCAGCTGAGGTAAATAGAAGACCCGTCCTATATTTGAGGATTTACGGTAAATCAAGATGTTCAATTATCTTAAGGTACAATACCTGAAATGAAAATGTGTGTGTGTGTGTGTCCTGCCAACCAGGTAACATGGCAGAAAAAAGAAAGAATACAGACATCGGAGCATTTTTCAGTACACCAAAACGCAAAGTAAGAACTCTAGTAGCCTAATAGCTCAAAGACTTAAAGGGCGGGCTCCACAAATAATGGATTGCACGGTGTTAATTGCACCCTTACTTACAATTCATTATGCATTGTAAATGGGGGACCCTGATGTAAACAAAACAAAAGTCTTTCTCTGGTCTGCATCCCCTTAACAATTGTGTGTATTGAGCCGTACTATATTGTACCCATTCTGCAATATGTTAATTAATTTTTTTATCAATCAATAACAGATTGCAGAATGGGTACAATACAGTACGGCTCAATACACACAATTGTTAAGGGGATGCAGACCAGAGAAAGACTTTCGTCTTGTTTACATCAGGGTTCCCCATTTTCAATTCATAATGAATTGTAAGTAAGGGTGCAATAGAAATGTTTCATAATGATGTTCAGTGTATTCATAAGTGTATTGCTCTCCTTAATGTAGAATGATATGGTGACTGTACAGACTCAGGAAGGAGAGAAAGAGACCCAAGAGTTACAGGTAATGGAAATATCAGACAGCTTAAAGTGTAGGATAACATAACAAATTAAGACACAAAATAGGCTATATTTACAGCAGACCCTGTTATTGTTCCTTGTTGGTATTTTTTCTCTCTTTCTTATTAAAAACTTGGCCTATTTGAAAGGAGATTGATTTAATAAAAATAAAAGAGCGAAAAATCAATATACAGTATATACAGTATATATATATATTAATATATTATTATTATTATTATAGTATGGGCTATCATACTGCAATATAAACTGAGTTTTATAGTGAAAAGAGCAGCTTTATTAGTCAAGATTGAAGGCCCTATATTGCAGGAAATTGCACGTACAGGTTCATTAAATGAAAAAAATATCTGCCTGTCAAAAAAAAAAAAAAAATAATAATAATAATAATAATAATAATAATAATAATAATAATAATAATAATAATAATAATAATAATAATAATAATAATAATAATAATAATAAAAAAAAAAAAAAATTGCACCCCCACTTTCAACTATAACTAGGCGGCCATGTGTGTGTGTGTGTGTGTGTGTGTGTGTGTGTGTGTGTGTGTGTGTGTGCACTGAGGCAAGTGGCCAGGAGCGCACAACAAGACGGTATAAATATGGAATATGAATACAGTCCATTCCACTATAGCTATAGTGTGCTGTATGACGACAATACATTTTTAATCTAATCAAATTTTGATCAGTTGCAAATCTTCTGCGCTACCTGTTGAATATGGGGGGAGCCTCTCTCTTATGTTTTGCACACGGTATTCAGGGGGTTGCAGCTGCGATCATTTTGGCAACTTAAGAGAACCTCTCCACGCGTTGATGAATCTGGGGGTAACTGTCGTAGGTTTTCTCTTACGAACTTCCAACTAGGTTATTTAAGAGGAAACGTACGACAATGTTGGTGAATGAGGTCCATTCTATTAACAATGCATCTAGAAAAACCACAAATCTTCTTATTGGCCCAGGTCTCTAGTTTCCAGTTGTACACTTAGATGAGACTGTGATTATCCTAAATGTCACAACAGGTTATTTTATATTGTGAGATAAAGTAAAAAATGGTATGGAGACTCGCACATTAATATGATTGGGCTCATTGGATTCACAAGAGTCTCAGCTTTATAGCCCAACGTATGGGTCCACAATATGCAGAAACAGGAAACATTATGAAAATAAATAAATAAATACAAATTTTAAGTGAAAATCAGATATATGTGAACAGGCACATATAATAGGGTCTTGTCAAGCAAGCTTCAAGTATTTAAAATAAGCCATCACTTGTACAAATCGGGCGGATACTTTTCAATCTATGTCTTATGAATCATGCTGATACCACACTACTCATTCCTGAGCAACAGGGTTTCAAAGAATCAAAGCCATTTCTCAGCCATTGCTAAATGACTACTTTACCCAGAAAGCAATGTAACCCCCCCCCCCCCCCCTTCACTTGACACATTCAGTCTGAGAGCATCAAGCCATCAGGATGCTCAATAGGGAGGTGTAGTGGTTATGTCATTGCCGTTTTTCGTGTTCCACCCTCTGTCCAACGCAATGTATTTCCCCATTGCCCATTTCTAAATCGCCTCGTTTAAAACAAATAAAGCATTAACATTGGCATGGTGTACCTTTCTGTGCTTATTCATCCACAATCTATAGCTCAACATGAAAATATTCGCACTTAATCATAAAAACATAGTCAATGGGTCCTGTTGTTCAGCCTCACAATGCTATTGGATAGTAAATGTGTTTATAGATCCCACATTCTGGCCTCTGAAGTTGATAATGTCAATTTAAATTGGGCCTTACAGGGTTAAAGTGAATGTTTAAAGTGCGTTAAACACTGGCGACTTGTGCTTAATGTGAATAGATTCATGTTTTAACATAAAACAAATCTGACCTGTATTAACAATAGCTCAGATAAATCATACCATAAGAGTAAAAAAGTAAAAGGCCAAACACTATAAAAAAATACACAATATACACAACTAAAATGTACAAAATGCTAAAAGATGTACCAAAAAAAATTGTGTAATGTTTAAGTGTTTAAAATGAGTGTATACTCTCTGTTTAGCTTTGTCTCTTGGTTGGTTGGTTGGTTGGCATTTGTGTGCTGTAACGGTGTGCTACAGAATTCAGAGGCCTGTCATAATGACAGAGTTATACTCTCTGTTTAGCTTTGTCTCTTGGTTGGTTGGCTGGCTGGGACTGGGCATGTGATGTATTGGGCTTTATCATCACAGAACTCTCTGATCTTGTAGATGAGGTCGTTTTGTCTGGCGGAGTCCAGTCCAGGTGGTGGCAGAACAGGAAGTCCATCTATGGGCGGCAGGACATGGACGTCACGGAGCAGCTGGAATCTGGTTCCCTTGCCATCAATAGACATCTTTGCCACAACCACACCAGGTTCCTTCGAATCAAAGCTGCAATAATAAAGTGAATAGTTAGTACAGGGCACATAATAATATCAATGCATTTGTATCATGCCAATGACATTCTTTGCACTAAAGTGTGAATAATTAATTACAGTAAATACACAACACACAGTGACCACACCCACCTAATGTGCTGGTACTGCTTGATCTGTGGCAGTGGTTTGAAGTAAGGCCCCAGATGTTCCTGCCAGTTGTAGGACTGCACGATCACAGTGCCATCCTCCTTTCCCACTAGCTGTGGTATGTTGACTCCAGTGCTGTCCCTTGATTTCATCAAGACTGTTCACCCTGGTCTTTTTGAAACGCTGCTTGAGAAGTCCAAAGCACCAATATGGGGGAAACTTGGTGTGGCCTGCAATCAGCAGGTGGAGAGACACGATGGAGAAGATCATGTAGCGTTACGCTAAGTACCACACCATGTACTTGTTCTTGTTTTGCCCACTGCAATTGTCACAGTGAAGGTCAACATCTGTCTCCCCAAGACCATGGTCTTTAAAGAAGTGGTGCAGGTAATTTATCACTGCGTCGCTGCCTTTGCTGGACTCCATCCCCTCATCCACCAAATAGTTGACTTGCTGTGGAATCGCCTCACAGCAAAACACTGAATATGCCACACTTGCGGGGAGCTAAGAAGTACATGGGGCCTGGCTGAAGGGGGTCTGATGGGTAGTGAACCTGCAATGAATGGATTTTAGAAAGAAAGAAAGGGAGCAATGCAGTAGTTATAACAATTATAACATGATTGGGTTGTGAACGGGTGTATCAGGGCTTGGTATGTAGTCACCTTTTGAGAGTAGTCAAAACTGTAATGCATCTTCATGGGCATGGTTGCAGGTGGCACATGACCACGCAAAGAAAAACCGTCACAGATCTCCTTGGAGGCTTTAAGCTTGTAGGCAGCCCTCTCTGAGACCACACGCTCGGTGCTTTCTCACTCACTCATTCGGGTCCGTTCCGGTCCGTACCGTTCCGGGTGCGAACTCCCCCCCCCTCCCTCTCCCCCCTCTAGTTTGTGTACACACTTCAGTCTTGGTTCGCTCCGGGTTCTGTTTACGGTTTGCGTTTTGAGCGTGTACGCTTGCCGTAGGCGATGATGTCACACTCGAAAATGTAAACAGGAAGAGTGTTAACACGGCGGCGGAGTCTAGTATAGCCACTGTAGCACTTATTTTTCAGCAAAGAACGTGCAATAAACAAAACGGATACATTCACTGTGTGTTCTGCCTCTCATTTGTTGATGAAACAAAACTAACATCAACACAATTGAACACCAAAAGCGGAGTTTAGTCTCATCTGCGCCTATTTTGTTAGCTTACATGCTAACGTGAATGGAATATGCCAGTATAACAGTATAGCATTGTGGCTAGCAGCTAATGTTAGCTCACGTTAGTTAGCCAGCCAGCACCAAACTGATGATATCGGGAGCTATCAGTAGCTAGATAACATTAGAGACACCACTGGTCTATAGAAATAAATGCATTCGAACAAGAAAGTATAGTAGACAGACATAGCAATGGCAAACGCTAAGCTAACGGCTAACGCTAGTTAGCTTAGCCTGTTCAGCAGCTAACATCCCATCGCTCGTGGCAATTATATTGCATGTCATTGATCTACTGGTCGACCACGGCCGACTGGTTGGGCACCACTGGTCTAATAGAAATAAATGCATTCGAACAAGAAACCAATGTATAGACATAGCAATGGCAAACAAAATTGCCAGGCCTAATGCGAGCCAGAGAAGTGCTGTGCGTTGTAACGTGGCTTCATGTTTTCATCCACTGAGCTGTGAGGCTCCACATGCTTGTTTTTGGTTGAGGTCTGAACTCTCAAATTGCCCATAAATATCGTTTTTGTGGGTATTGTCCAGTTGTTGCTGTGTGGTTTTATCTGCCCAAAATTCAAGCAAGCATGAAAGCATTACAGTAATGATGTTGTGTGTGTCACGCCCCCCCGCTCCCACTTGCCCGCACCCGAGACCACCTATTTCATCGGACCAGGTTCAGCGCCCCCTGGGACGAATCAGCGGGGGGCGGGGACGGGGGGGAGCGTTCTCACTCAGACAGACACACCCTTTTCTGGTTCGACCCACCGCTGATTTGACCCTGAATGGTGAGTGAGAAAAGCCCCTAAATGTTGCTCCTGCTTCTTCAGCTTTGCACACTTCACAACCTCTGGCAGATTGGCACTTCTGTAAACCTTGGAGAGTTAAGTAAAGGATAATATTAGCTATAGAGTGGTGTCACACTGTGGTGTAGCTGTGAGTTCATAACACTGTGGTGTAGCTGTGTGTTCATAACACTGTGGTGTAGCTGTGAGTTCATAACACTGTGAGTTCATAACACTGTGGTGTAGCTGTGAGTTCATACCACTGTGGTGTAGCTGTGTGTTCATAACACTGTGGTGTAGCTGTGAGCATGGCCGCCTAGTTATAGTTGAAAGTGGGGATGCAAATTTTTTTTTTATTATTATTATTTTTTATTGTTATTATTATTATTATTTTTTTTTTTTTTTGACAGGCAGATATTTTTTTCATTTAATGAACCTGTACGTGCAATTTCCTGCAATATAGGGCCTTCAATCTTGACTAATAAAGCTGCTCTTTTCACTATAAAACTCAGTTTATATTGCAGTATGATAGCCAATTGCTATAATAATAATAATATATTAATATATATATATACTGTATATATACTGTATATTGATTTTTCACTCTTTTATTTTTATTAAATCAATCTCCTTTCAAATAGGCCAAGTTTTTATTAAGAAAGAGAGAAAAAATACCAACAAGGAACAATAACAGGGTCTGCTGTAAATATAGCCTATTTTGTGTCTTAATTTGTTATGTTATCCTACACTTTAAGCTGTCTGATATTTCCATTACCTGTAACTCTTGGGTCTCTTTCTCTCCTTCTCTGCCTCCTCCCTGAGTCTGCACAGTCACCATATCATTCTACATTAAGGAGAGCAATACACTTATGAATACACTGAACCGGTTTGAATACACAATCTTTATGCTACTCTGTAAAGAAAGGGAGAGAGGGGGGGATATATAATCCAAGTATTTGTGTCTTAATTTGTTATGTTATCCTACACTTTAAGCTGACTGTCTGATATTTCCATTACCTGTAACTCTTGGGTCTCTTTCTCTCCTTCCTGAGTCTGTACAGTCACCATATCATTCTACATTAAGGAGAGCAATACACTTATGAATACACTGAACATCATTATGAAACATTTCTATTGCACCCTTACTTACAATTCATTATGAATTGAAAATGGGGAACCCTGATGTAAACAAGACGAAAGTCTTTCTCTGGTCTGCATCCCCTTAACAATTGTGTGTATTGAGCCGTACTGTATTGTACCCATTCTGCAATCTGTTATTGATTGATAAAAAATGTTATTAACATATTGCAGAATGGGTACAATATAGTACGGCTCAATACACACAATTGTTAAGGGGATGCAGACCAGGGCCCTGTTTCTTGTACCTGGATAACTGAGTTAGCCGGATAACTTTAACTGGATAACTGAGTTAGCCGGACTTTCCGGTTCCATGTACGTGGATTTTCCAAATCACCATGACAACAGATCCAAAAGTTTGAGCCTGGTCGAAAGCAGAGTTCAAGTTCAAGTTAGCCGGATCACGCAGAGCCACGCCCCCGCAAAGAAAGTGACAGCTCGTTTCCTGAAATTATTCCCACAGCCTAGGATCTGCGTTATACCATTCTGAATTACGTTCTTGTGCTCCATTCTTCCAGAGGGGTCTTTTGAAATGTAAAATAGACCCAAAATGCTGATACTAAATTCACTTTGTCCTAAATAATGCACGTTATATATACCGTGGCGACGGTGGCGCTCGCTCGTGCGATGTACACATTATGTGGTTATTTTAATTGTAACTGGGATTAAGATGTCTGATGAGATGCGCTGTTTGACGGATTTGAGAAATTGAATGAGCCGTTGACGTCACATTAATGAATGAGGATAAAGAGATAAACTTCATTCAAAACAAAGGATATTCTAAACACGGGTCTCTCGTTCATTAATGTATAAACAATGAATTTATCCCATCTGGCACAGTGGTGCAGCGGTAGTGCTCAAGCCTGCCAACCCAGCGACCGGGGTTCAAAACCCGGTGTTTCCAATATGATTTTTTTGAATATAATATTAATGATTATACGCCAAAGTAGCCTGGTTTTAAGTTAAAATATTATAAATCTACATGCATTGAGGATGTCATTCTTTATATAGCTCTCAACGTGCACCAAATTGAATTATTCCTATATTGCAAAAAGAAGGAGACGACTAGGGTCTCGAACCCCGGTCGTCTGTGTGAAAGTCAAAAGAACAACCTGTTAGACCACATTGGAGATAAGTTAAAGATTGACTATACATCAATCAATGGGTAAGAGAGCCGTATCGTAATTCTGTATAACAGTTAACTAATTATTTTCGCTAGCAAGATCTCATTTGATTATTCAATCCAGCAGGCAAGTTTAAAGAAATATAATCTGATTGATTGAGGTAATGAGGGACTTAAAATTAGCCTATAGATAACGCATTTAACTTGTCGGCGAGGCGATTGAGCCGTATTACAATCTGTCAATAAAGTCTTAAATCAATTAATCAATCAATGCCGTTAGAGAATCAGGATCTCTGCCATCGATACGTGCTGGCTTTTCACCTAAAGCGGCCGCGCGCATTTAGCCTGAGTCGCAAGTCTGGCTTGAGTTAACGAGACTGAATCCACCTTCGTGGAACAGGAAAATCCCGGCTTCAAACATCGGGTTAACTGAAGCTGGATAATGACATCTTGATCGACTTAGTTGAACCACGTACAAGAAACAGGGCCCAGAGAAAGACTTTTGTTTTGTTTACATCAGGGTCCCCCATTTACAATTCATAATGAATTGTAAGTAAGGGTGCAATTAACACCGTGCAATCCATTATTTGTGGAGCCCGCCCTTTAAGTCTTTGAGCTATTAGGCTACTAGGGTTCTTACTTTGCGTTTTGGTGTACTGAAAAATGCTCCGATGTCTGTATTCTTTCTTTTTTCTGCCATGTTACCTGGTTGGCTGGACACACACACACACACATTTTCATTTCAGGTATTGTACCTTAAGATAATTGAACATCTTGATTTACCGTAAATCCTCAAATATAGGACGGGTCTTCTATTTACCTCAGCTGCAAAGAGCACCAGGCCTTTATTAGAGAAGCTTATATAAGAGGCAGGCCTTAATTTAAAAAAATGACACTCATGGACATAATCCCTTCATTTTCAGACTTTTATTGCATTATTATTATTATAAAAAAAAAAGAAAAAAAGAAAAAAAAAATTTGGGGGGCCCTCGTCACTAAAGGCCCACGGGCCGCGGCCGTCGTTAATCCGGCCCTGCTCGTCTGCCATAGCGAACGTTAAAATTTGCAAACGAAGTCAACGTTATCCAGCTGACGACACCACATATCTAGATATATGACAACGTTAGCTAGCGGCTAGCACTAAAGCTAACGCCAACCAGAGGGAAACTTTGTTATTATTATTATTATTATTATTATTATTATTGGTATGACCAGATGGCATTTCGGACCGTGAAACAATTTAATTGTATTGCGTGGTAGAAGTTATACCACTCAATAGTAAAGATGATGTCTAACATAATAGTTTGTTCGAACAACTGAACTTACTTAGTGGAAGATCCTGCTGTTGACTTGTGACTAAAGTGTTCAGTTGTTCACGCTGCCTGCCTGCATACCAGTTTACACCTGGAGGCTGCCTGCAGCGCTGTGAGACTGGAGTGCGCGTCCGCTCTGTCTGCTGGGGGCTGGATCAAACCATATCGGGCAGGGGGGTGTCGCAATCTTTGGAAACTTAAAGGTCAACCTCCACGTTGTATTTTTGTTCAATAAACAATGTGGACTAGGCCAACAGTGGCTTTCATGAAGAAGGGGAAAAAAAGTATTGAAATTTACCCAGTTTTAGTGTTTTTTATCAAACATTTTGTCTGCCCAACACAATCACCACGCACGTGCATATTTTATTCAATGGTTCATAACGTGCGTGTGTAATCGTCACAACAGGTGCAGGACAACAGGGGGCTCACCAGGGGGCGCTGAGAGTCACACAGCTAGTGGCAGGCAGAGAGCCTTGCTACCATAGATATATGCTTGCTACTACTAGCCGAATGGAAATGTATCTGTTTCACCTCACTATTGCTCCGTGATTATAGCCATCCATCCATCTCTAAAGCTAACCACGTTACCATATTTGTAACAATGTAAATCATTGTGTCGTTGTACACATATTGTGTTTATAACGTTAGTAGATAACATAGCTTAGCTTGGTAGCTATTGTGCTAACAACATATCCCGACATCCGGCTCGCTGGCCGGCATGAACGGCCGACCCAAAATGGTTCTCTCCTCTCTGTACACCCCGACCCGTCCCCACGGGTGCCCTGCCGGGGGGGCCCATGGACGCGATGGCGGCGGCAGCCGCAGGGCGCCCGAGCCCGCAAAGGCTAGTGTTACACGATAGCTATGAGCTAACTAGCGCTGCGGGCTCCGGCGCCCCGCGGCCGCCGCCGCCGTCGAGTCCACAAGCTCCTCCGCGGGGACGGGGGCACACAAAGAGGAGAGAACCACCCGCAGGGACGGCGGGCTATAGGCTAACGTCAGTGAGTGTAGTGGTCCCGACTGCGTGTAGCAGGGACGGCGGAGATATAGGCTAACTGTGATGCACCGAGTGAGCCACCATTGATCTAGTACTATGACCCGGACGGACATAAGGCATACGTTTCCTGAAGTGACGTCACAGCCGTGCTAGGTGCTAGCGTCTGATAAGCTTTTAGATTCGGCTCATTAATATGCACCTGTTGTCCTGTTGACCTGTTGTGACGTCGGCGTTTGATAAGCTTTTTTGATTCGCGCGTGCATGTTATTCGTGCGTGGACCTTTTTAACTCTTTCAGAGTGGCATTTCCGGTGTCAAATGGAAAAAAATAAATAATGAAATTATATACCAATGATGTAAACTACCCATAATTGATCAGTAGGGTTTAACCTGGAGGTTGGGCTTTAAAAACTTGCTATTAAGTGTCATTGCGTATTATTAATTTGATTGAAATTACGTAGTTATGGTTAGATAATATTTATATATTGGGGGGGGGATATATCAATGATCAAAAAGTGAGGGAGCAAAGAGACAAGTTTGCTCCCCCAAGTTCAATACTGGTAGAGCACCCGCTTCGCCTGCTCCATTACGTAGGTGCCTATGGCTGTGAGTTCATAACACTGTGAGTTCACTACACTGTGGTGTAGATGTGAGTTCATAACACCGTGGTGTAGCTGTGAGTTCACTACACTGTGGTGTAGCTGTGTGTTCATAACACCGTGGTGTAGCTGTGAGTTCATAACACTGTGTGTTCATAACACTGTGAGTTCATAACACTGTGAGTTCATAACACTGTGGTGTAGCTGTAAGTTCATAACACTGTGGTGTAGCTGTGTGTTCACTACACTGTGGTGTAGCTGTGTGTTCACTACACTGTGAGTTCATAACACTGTGGTGTAGCTGTGAGTTATAGTATCGTATAGCTACCGCTCTGCGTCCTACTGGAATATATCCCTATATCAGTCTATGCACTGAATAAATCGCCACATGCACCTTTACACACCTATTCGCCTGGCCACACCCCCATCCGCTCCTCTACATAAGCAGGGGTGTGGCCATACTAACAGCTCCTTCCTTATTTTCACCACGGCAAGTGTCTGTATACACCACTTGAGTTTAGTGTAAAGTAATTGTTGGAAAGGAGCTACGTGGAAATGTTTTCTTGTTTTTTCTCTCTCTCACAGTTTTATGAGAAAAAGCTAAGAGATAATGTCTTCATCCAGGTCGGAGGGTTCGAGCGCTCACAACATCACCCTTCACCAGCGGTTTTCCATTGCCGCCTCCGCCGTGCGTCGTGGGGCTGCTCTGACTCCACGGTCGTGGCAGTCGGATGCGCCCGAGCGGCGTCCGGTGGGGAGTTTGCCTCTCCGAGGGGCTGTTGAGCCAAGGCCATCTCCCGTGAGATGGCCTAGTTCCAGCTCTGGTTCCCCCGCCAGTGGACGGTCGGCCGTTAGGCCAACGGCTCCTCTGGTGGCGGAGGATTTGAGATGCAAGCTCTTCGCTTCTGCTCGCTCCCGTCGTAAGATGGTGAGCTGCAGGGGCGAACGGCCTGGCTTTGGGGAGCTGCTGGAGCCAGACGAGGGTGCTCCTGCTCGGTCTCCTTGTCCGATGGAAATGGAGGATTTTATGGAGGGAGCGGGAGCGCTCTTGTTTGACGCCCCGTTGGAGACGTATCACTCTCCCCCTCAGGGTGTGGCAGGGGGTGATATGTCTCCTTGGGGTCCCTCGTCATCCGGTGTTGGGTTAGAACCTCCGACTCAGAGACGGGATGCCCAGCTATCAACCACGTCGGATGGTGGCGCCACACATGGCAGCCTCCCGTACGCGAGGGACGCGGGCTACGTGGAGGGAGGTGCGCAAGGGGAGTTGCGTGCCTTGTTCCCGGAGCTCATGGCGGCCGCCGCTGTCGCTAATGGCGTGGCGTTGCCGCAGCCTCTGCCTGCACCTGTCCCTGATGACTTGATAGGTAATCTCTGGCAACGTCGTCCTGTGAGGGAGACGGGCGTTGTCTGCCCATTCTTCCCCTCGATGGAGGCCTACGTGCGTCAGGGAATCACTGGCCTTACCCCACCTACGTGCCAGTCACATGGGTGGCGAGGGTGCCGGAGCAGAAGAGGCTTCCCCTGCTCACGGCCCCCCTCTCCGAGGCTGGGCTCTTCGGGTCTGCCATGCAGCAGATGACGGCTGCATGCAGAGACATGGAGGAGGAGCGCGCTGTGCTGCAGCCCCATTTCCTCCCACCCGATGCCGCCGGTGATGTCCGACGGAGGCCACGTCGTCGGAGGTCCGCAACCGTTGCCACCGCCACCACCGCCGCCGCTGCTGGGCCTTCGCCCAAGAAGGCCAGGAGTGGAGAGGGTGCCTCGTTCGCCGCAGCCAGCCGACCCACGTCCGGAGGTGACGGTAGGGATCGTCGTGTCCAGGCACCCCAGACCGTCCCTCCGGGCCTGCTCCCCGTGGGGGCAAGCACCGGGCTGCATGTGGCAGGCGCCGCTAGTGACTTTTCCCCTGTTTACCCCTGTTCCCTTCCCCGCCCCAACCATATGATTTTGTTGCACATTAAATAAAGGGTCCCTCCTGGTGAGGGACTATTTTTTGTTACAAACTGTGTGTTTATTCACTGTATATGTTGGGGATACGATGTGTGAACCCTCGCCTAGCTGTGGGGTTGTTTAGGAGAGCAGGACTTTTAGTCGTCCTGGTCGCTACATGTATATGTGCTTAGCAAGGCCTGTGGCTAGCACTCGGTCGAAATACTTTTCTTTCCTCATCCTGAAGAAATATGTTTCTTCTTATAGTGGTACATTTCTACCGTCTGAGGGGGTTGTGTGTATTCTGTTACATTGGAAACGATGGCATTGAGTCCACAACTTTGGAGTGTTAGCCTACAGAAGTGCTCGTGTGTATAGCTTGTACCAAGGTCTTATAGACCCTCTCTCTCTCTGTTGTTTTCTTAAAACATGAAACACGGGTGCCGTGTTCACACATAAGCCTACGGCCTTGTTTATAAACCCTGTTCGCAGACGAGTTGTCGTCTGTGACTGGCGTGCGTTGGTTTAGCTTATCCTGGTAGGATATACGCTTCTCCATTTAGCATGCTGGCTACATAGGTAACACCGCTGATGGCTTGTTTTCTATCGTATCCGGGGTGTGGGGTCATGAGGGGGTGAACTGATAAACCCCTCCTTCCCTCTTTTCTGATTGGTCAGGGGGTTGGGCCTTCTGTCCTTCAGGTTCCCTGCCGCACTGATTGGTCAGCACGGCACGGGGTAGGGAGAGGGGGGGGGGGGGGGGGGGGGGTAGGGAGTTCCCTGATTCCTCGCCTTTTGGTCGGTTGAGTCATGGGATTCCCCCCGCCATAGAGTACGTCACTGGCCGCGTTTCTATTGGTTGGTGACTTCCGTGAGTTCTTTTCAGGCTCCATATGTGGACTTCTGTTGTTGTCAAGTTGGTGTTGCGGTGCATGGGAACTCAAGAGTTCTGCTGCGCTCTGTATATGTGTGTCTTGAGCTTTTGGTCACGTGGCTCAATGTTACATAAACGTTTCAATTTGTTGCTCACGTGGGAAGTCTCTCTGGGGGTTCCCCGTCCCCTCTATTATGGAGCAGGTTGACGGGCTGTTGTTTTCTCTCTGCCGCGTCATATGGGACCCATATCCGTATTTTTTTGTGAGAAAAGCGGCTTCTTGCTGTTCTCCCATGTTTTGGGTCTCGACACGTACATAGTGCTGGCCCTGGGTGCTTCTGATATGAACCACGCATGGGCTTGCGCGCCTTGGTTGCTCATCATTGAAACAGCATTTTTTATGGGGCAACTGGGATGGAGTTTGTCTCTTCCGAGCGCCAGTGTACTAGGCTTGTCTCTACGAATTCTCGTTCATCTCTGGGGGATGATAACGGAATAGATCGAAGCATTGGTAGAGGGGTCTCACGCCCTTGGGGTGGGCCAACAGGCACGGTGCTTTGTGTTCTGACCATCTGGGTGGCGCCCTCTGTGATGTTTTGGATTAACATGCGTACCTACCCCCCTCCTGGGACTGGGGATTTTCCACCAAATGGACTTAAATGAGGACAGGCTCACTGTGCGCTGGTCTGAAAGATTAATAAAAATACATGAGACAAGCGTTCCCCACATTTGCTCAATGTAGCTCAATTGGTAATTTTAATTTCAAGCTTGTTTTTATTTTAAAGTTTTTATTTGACAATGCTCAACTTACCCATTGGCATCAATGCCTTTGTGTATTCACGCCATACAGATTGATATGAATCTAACTACTCATTGCACATCCTCATGTTTTAAGAACTGCTTGTTAGTACGTGGATCTCTCTTCTTAGTGCAAGCAGACATCCCCTCCTCCCAAAAGTGTCTCTTGATGG
>NC_140169.1:171983872-172051372 GCF_963971535.1 Notolepis coatsorum
ACATTTTCAAGCAGGGTAATCCGAAAAACTGCAACAGATTACACTCTGCATACACAGTAAACTCCGATAGTGAGAATTCCTGTTGAACGATTAACAGGACCTGATTGACAGACCCTACAGACAACAGGCAACTACACGGATGGGTCATTCTATTCTGCGTGTGCCCGTCTCAAACCTTGTTCCTTCCCGCGGAGGAACCGTCGCTTCCAGCGTAGCCAGACCTCTTTCCACACGACGTTGGCGCCTTGCCAGCACCAGACAGAAGTCTGGCTGGACGTATTATCATTCCGCTATAGGGGGGGGGAATGCTCTGGCTTGTTTGTATTCCTTTAACACTAGCACAGCCATGGAGAAAATGTCACTAATTCCCGCGAGGAACGGGTCAAATGACCCGACAGCTTATATGAGAAATATGAGAAAAATAAACAGTGTAAACTATATAATTACCTCTGAATATAAAAAATATGAGGTTTACCACAATTAAATGTAGGTTTGAGTGACATAAAAAATTGGAAAAAATAAATAAAAAACGCTCGCAAAGTGCTGTGGAATAACGTTCTAATTACATTTTCCTGAAGTCATTTTTGAAATTTCAGAAACCGTGCCAGATAAAACTGGTACTTTTAGGAAAAGTCATTGAGTGACAGAGCTGGAGCTCAACCGAGTGACGAGGATACATTTATTGAAAATGCCTAGGGGTCATGTGACCCCTTGTCGGCTGTGCTAGTGTTAAACCAATCACAATCATCCTGGGTCGCGCTAAATCCAGGATACAGCGGTGGTGCCCTTGCAAAATAGTGTCGCAGATGGAGGAAGGAGTAGGAGAATTCCGACTGAAGTAGTCGACCAATAAATGGTAAATGGTGCATTTATATAGAGCTTTTATCCAAAGCGCTTTACAATTTGTTGCTCACATTTGACCCATTCACTCACACACCGACGGTGGAGGCAACCATGCAAGGTTAAGTGTTTTGCACAAGGACACGTCAACACGCTGCCCGGGAGGAGCGGGAATCGAACCGGGAACCTCCGGATTACCAGACGACAGCTCAGGAGGTAGAGCAGTCGTCTGGTAATCGAAAGGTTTCTGGTTCGATTCCAACTCCTCTCGGGCAGCGCGTCGAATGACACTTAATTGCTCCCGATGAGCAGGTTGGCACCTTGCATGGTCGCCTCCCTGTGTGAATGTGTGAGTGAATGGGTGAATGTGAGGCAAACTGTACGTGCTTTGAATAAAAGCTGTTATATAAATGCAATCTTTATAAATGCAGTCCATAATGATGGTTAAGGTTAGGGTTAGGTTGAAGGGGTAGTAAAAAGGACCCATTTCCCCTTACCCAGAGTGCTATCTATCTATCCAGATCGATTTGGTGCGATTCTCTGCTGTTGCGATTCATTATTATGGGGGTGTAGTTTAGTAGATAATACTGTAGTTCCGACATGAAACTGCTCACAACAAGGTATGTGGATTATCTTGAGTAACTGGGTCATGATTTCTAGAAAGAGACAATATTGCTTTTAAGTTTTTCCAATTGTATTAGTTTGGTGCTTTGAGCGACACAAGCCGAGTGCCATTCAGCTCCATTGTAGGGCAGATATCTCTACAACAGATATCTCTACAGCAGATATCTCCAAAACCAGGCGAATCACAACGGAACTATCTGGATGGATTACTCCGGGTAAGGGGGAAAATATGTTTTAATTAGTGCTGTCCGGCGATACATTTGTAATTAATTTTGAGTTCATTTTTATAACGTGATAATTTGCTGTGTAATTAATTAATCTAATTAACGCGATAAACTGACAGCCCTAGTTTTAATAAAAAATTTTGGGAACTGTCCCTTTAAGGTAAGTGTTAGGGTTTTAGGTTTAAGGTTAGGGTTAGTTACAGAATGCATGCAAGGGTTAGGGTTCAGGTGGGTGGGGGTTTATGGAGTAAAGTTACATTGGCGTGTGGTAAGATTTGCACTGTAATCGAAACATAATGGGTGTGAAATTAAATACTTGCCCTTCCAGTTAGTTCAGGGCCTTCATTTTCACAACACCTGCATCTCCACAGAAACTGTGGGAAACACAATCTTGTTTTTGTATGAAAACACATCACAGACTGGGGGGTGGCAGAAGCCTAAAGTTTAGAGAAGTAGGCTTCCCCCAAGCCATTGCTTAATTAAAGGGATAGTTTGGACTTTTGGACATCAAGTCATATGGAATACTTGCTAGTAGTGTAGTTGATGCAGTGCTGTTAGCTTACACAGACAAGTGGCAAGTCAGGATGAGTCAGGTGGTGCAGGCGGAGGGAGAATGGATGAATGATGAATGAATTATTTTATTTCGAATGTTTACAAATAATAAACAATAAACAAATAATTTTTCAAAATGTTTACAAATAAACAAGCGAAAAGGATAGGTTTGAAGCCAAAAGGCTTATAGAGCAACCTACCCCTAATTCAAAAACAAATTAAAAAAAGTTAAAGTTTTCAAAATAAAATGAACAAACAAACAAACAAAAAATCAACAATCAACAATCAACAAAAAACGTTCCCGAAAAGAACATAAGCCAACATAGGAAAATCAAGATAATCTGCAATACCCGAGTTTCATGGTAGAGAAAACAGATTCTAGGTTAAATTTCACTATAAGATTCTAGAACCCTGTTTTAAAAAAAAATATTAAACTTAAAAATACTCCTGCTGTTTTTGATTTCATCCGGTAGATTGTTCCAGAGTTTCACGGATCCATGAGATCTATGTTATTGGCGATTGATGTATGTATTGAGATACAGAGGGAGAGGTTTGAGGAGAGGTGAGGGAGATGGTGTGAGTTTGTGAGGCACACGAGAGGCCAGACTTTGTGTAGTGTGTGAAATATGGAGAGAAAACAGTGGTGAATGGCTCTTTTCTTTTTTTTGGTATTTTAGTTTTGAAATAAATTATATTAATAACTGCTTAATGAGGTTGAGCATGTATAGTATAGTACAGTATATATAGTATAGCATAGTATAGTATAGTATAGTATAGTATAGTATAGTATAGTATAGTATAGTAGAGTATAGTAGAGTATAGTAGAGTATAGTAGAGTATAGTAGAGTATAGTAGTGTTCCAGCCAGTCAAGTTGCAAGTGTGTCAACCCTACAGCAATGTAAACAGCCATTACAAAATTGCATTCACTACGCCAAACACTAGGCAACTGGATTTATGAGAATCAGATGTGAACAAACTCCAGTAACACGATTGCACTTCTCGATCAATATAGCTGAGAGTAAAACATATTTTCCCATATCTATAAATGTGTCATAATAAAAAAGAATACCTTGGAATGTTCTCCACGGCCTGTGAGAACTGGCAATGAAAAACGTGAGAAACAGATGATTCAATTCAAGGAAGGACACCATTATACCTGAAGGGAAGCTTCAGGATTTTACTAACCAAGGTCCAAGGCCCTCTAAGGCCTTTCAGCATACATAAACCTGTGTTTAAGGATGTGGATAATATGCCTATTTGAAAGGATGAATATAACATTTTGATTTACATTTGAAAGGCTTTCTCCCAGTTTAAGTTAAGACATTTGAGGATGTTGAAAAGAGTGAGAAGAATACGTTTCAGGATAATGTTATATTTTTTTATCCACTTTTTCTCCTTCTTTTTCAGTTTTTTTCTCCCATCCCAATTTAGTCGTGCCAATTCCTCTCTCCCGTCTTGATCGTTGCTCGCATGTGCCCCCCACTGGTCGGTCATAGGGAGGGTTGAAGAATCTATCGCATGTCCCCTCCGATACATGCAGAGTCAGCCAGCCACTTCTTTTCACCTGCCAGAGCAGACTCTCATTGGTGAGGTGTAACGTGTGGGAGGCTCACACTGCCCCCGCCATCTCCTGTCCTTGCTGTGCAGGCGCCCTGACCGACCTGTAGGAGTCGCTGTTTACAACGACCAGATTACCACCCATCGACTTCCCTCCCGCTGACTCTGCCAATTCAGTCAGTATGCCGGCCGGCCCAAGCCGGAGGCAACGCTGACAGCCGGATTCGATACCGGTGTCTCTTGCGTTGGTGACAAGTGATTAGACCGCTGCACCACCCAGCCGCCATTTCAGGATAATGTTTAAGTGTTAGGAATGACACTTAACAAAATCTCTCATCAATTCCGCTATAAAGACCTCCAGATGGCTCCACTGCTAAATATGGTACGAGTAGGAGGTCTATACTGCATCCATGACGTCTCAACCTTCTCATCCCATAGTGACATAAACGCAATATTACGTAGTAGTAATAAAAGATTGTGATACATTGTGATACAAATATAGTCTAAATTATTTGTCGTGCTGTCTCTGTGTTCTGTATGGGAGGTCATTCATATTTAAGGAATCTAGCAGAGACGCTCGAGAGCAACTCGCAGCTCCTGTTGTCATTGTATTATCGTGTGCGTCTGTCATACGGCACAACCTGTTGCGCCCTTGTCACCAAGACTAATTCCCGTACATTATTTGTATTTGTCAAATGAAGCGTTTCTCATTACAGATGTGTGTGCGAGTGAATAATACGTCAACTAATCTGTCTTTGTGAAAATTTCCTGAGTCCAATTAGGCTCATGGTGACATTCATTTTTGTTTTGTGTAAACACCCACACCCAAGGCTGATTTCGCTGAGCCGTCGTTCCCATGTGGGCAGTGTAACCCGACCCCGATCAGCATCCCAGGGAGCGGGTTGAGAATAGGCCCTGCCTCGCTCGCTCGCTCCTGCTTTAGCATTCAGCATACTAAATTCACATATAGGAACTGCTGAGCGAGGAGAATTAGAGTCAGAGGAAATTAACATTTAAGAAAAACAACCCTGGAGAAGGGGGTAAACGTTTGTGTGTTGTGACCTGTCTCCCTTATTTAAAATTTTATTTTTTTTACTTTTATTTATAGCATTTTCAGCTTTTTCTGGCCACGCAGGACCTTTTGGCTATGCAGGACCGACAGAGGAGAGAGGGTGAAACGGGAGGAGAAACAAACCTGGGGTGACCGCTTCGCGACTCAGTGCGCTATGTGGTGTGCTACTGGAGCGCCCCGCCCTGTCTCCCTTCTAATCCCAACTCTGCCTTACTTCAGGATTGGCAATCGAGGTACAATAATCCAGTGGTTCTCAACAGGGGGGCCGGGACGCGTGTACCACTTCCGCAACGGATTTGATTTCCGGGGTTGGCCTGATTGGCCACTTAGCTCACGTGACCCTACGCTAGCACGCCCCACTTACCCCGCTTACGCCTGAGAGTCACACACAGCTAGCGGCAGCCATAGAGCCTTGCTACTACTAGCCGAGTGAAGAATGAAGCTCTATCTGTTTCACCTAACAGCACTATTGCTCCGTGATCATAGCCATCCATCTCTAAAGCTAACCACTATTTGTAAAAGCCACAACCACATTACCATATGTAATAATGTAAATCATTGTGTCGTTGTACATATTGTGTATACACCGTTAGAAGCTAACGCAGCTTAGCCTGGTAGCTATTGTTGTGCTAACGCCATACCACGACACCCAGCTTGTTAGCCAGCATGGCTTGTTGGCCGGCATGAGTGCCCGATTTGGGGTGGTTCTCTCCTCTTTGTGTGCCTTTGTCCTTGTGGGTGTTTTGCCGGGGGAGCTTGTGGACGCGACAATAGTGGTGGTTGTAGGGTGTTTGAGCTTGTAGCCTAGTTAGCTCGCAGCTATCGTTAGCTTCTAACGCAACGGTGTATACACAATATGTACAACGTCACAATGATCAAACACCTTATAAATACTATTGTCATGTCCATAAGTTCCCTGGCAGAATACTTGTGAGGACAAGGGTATACAAGGAGGAGAGAACCATTTTAAATCGGGTATTCATGCTGGCTAACAAGCTGGGTAGCTATGAGCTAACTAGCGCTACAAGCTCAAACACCCTACAACCACCACTATTGTCGCGTCCACAAGCTCCCCCGGCAAAACACCCGCAAGGACAAAGGCACACAAAGAGGAGAGAACCACCCCAAATCGGGCACTCATGCCGGCCAACAAGCGACCTGCGTCTATGCCTTCTACATCGGGCATTCATGCTGGCTAACAAGCTGGGTGTCGTGGTATGGCGTTAGCACAACAATAGCTACCAGGCTAAGCTGCGTTAGCTTCTAACGGTGTATACACAATATGTACAACGACACAATGATTTACATTATTACATATGGTAACGTGGTTGTGGCTTTTACAAATAGTGGTTAGCTTTAGAGATGGATGGCTATGATCACGGAGCAATAGTGCTGTTAGGTGAAACAGATAGAGCTTCATTCATCACTCGGCTAGTAGTAGCAAGGCTCTCTGGCTGCCGCTAGCTGGTGTGTGACTCTCAGGTGTAAGCGGGGTAAGGGGGGCGTGCTAGCGTAGGGTCACGTGGGCTTAGTGGTCAATCAGGCCAACCCCGGAAATCAAATCCGTTGCGGAAGTGGTACACACGTCGAGATTATATTTTTGAAAGAATTAAAGCCTTCATTACAGAACGCTTCAATCACAAAACGTCAAGAAGTAACTAAAGAAAAGACACAAAGCAAGCCGTTACTATGATGTAACAATAGCCTTTTAACTTTCTGTAGGCGTCACGACCACGCCGCCTTGGGAATTTCGCCCAAAGATCTAGTTTCATAACCTCAAAGGGTAGCAACCTCAAAGGGTAACATGTTCTTTTGTCAAGGAGAAGAGATAAGGTTTCCAAGTCCAAAACAAATGTTCTGTTTATTTTAAAATGTTCAATCTGTAACTGGAAGGCTAAAAAAAAGAGACTAGGTTAGAAAAAAGAAAGAAAAAAAACATGTATTTGATTAGCTTTATAAAAATATATATAGTAATCTTGGCATTAGTCACAGCACATGGGCTATAATAGGCCAATGGGCTAAGGCGTCCAAAAAGGAGGGTAGGCTAGTAGGGACGAGAGAAGCCTGTTGGCTGTAGGGGGGAACTAAAGGGGGACTAGCCCAGGAGTTAACTATACGTACTACTGCCACACGTGGAGAACACACAGACCACACTCGCTGCAAAGACAAAGATGTGCAAAGTGTTAAGTGCAATAGTCGATCACACTACAAGCATGCAGGGACTATAGGAGGGGAGCCACCCGAACCACAAAATCTGACAGCACAACCCCCAACAACTCCCTGCAGCCCTGTCTGAAGCACAGGAAGAAACACTAGCTTCCAATGGCAGATGGTTTGGGAGGTTTATTTTTATCATAAAACTCGTGGAACTCATGAGATAAAACTCAAGTATATATACATATTTAAGGGTTTTAACACCAGCTATTAAATATTTGGAACATACAAAAGAGGACTTAGCAGTACACAGGCAAAACACAGTGATCCCATGCAGCTCACAGGATTAGATTTGATTTGATTTACTTTTTATTTTTGTATTTACGTGTCTTACATACAGGTGTATACCCAGCCCATATGGGCTTACAAGACACATAAACAATAAGTATATAATAGTATACTTGACAAATTACTTGACATATAGACCAAGATGGCCACAAGAAAAAGAAAATACAATAAAACGTAATATAACACAAGCTGTAAGCAATGCATGTAAACAAAGAAACAAGAGGAATTAATATACAATTATATAGGATATAGTGTGTTTTGTCTCAAGTGCCATGCTTTCTCCAAAAATCCTGCAAAACTGAAGATGTCCTTCACAAAAAAACAACTCTCAGACTGCCAAAACAAATCCGGATTTACAATAACATTTTTCTCAAATAAAGCCCTCCTCAAATCGGTGTACAAAGGGCAATAAAAAACAAAATGATATTCATCCTCCACCACTCCCAGATCACATAGAACACACAACCGCTCCTCCTCAGGTTTACCTTGGAATCTACCCACTTCCACAGCCAATGACAGGAAGACAGCCAAGCCAGACTGTACCAGCAGCACCACCACACCACATCTGGACATTACTGGAGTTCCATTGTAATGGACCTCTCTCAAGCCCCGCCCTCTTTTCTCGATCCTCCCAATCACACCAGTTGCTTACGAGGGAAGCAGCGACGGTTGCGATTGGAGGATCAAGAATGGAGGCCGGGGCTTGACATAGTCAATCGTCTACAAGTGCATCCTCCCGCTCCCAGTTAGACGTCTTGTTTATTTGAGGGAGAGTGGGAAGGTTAAGACTTGCGGTATTAAAACCCATGGAACTCCAGCTGCTTACCGGACCCTCATGAAGGAAGGTGTTGATGTCCTCGTCCAGCTGATCCAGCAGGGGGGGGGGCGACGGACTGGATGATCACGTTGTCGTTTCGGTTGACGTTGAACTTCTCTTTCAGCCCCGGAGTAGCTGTGGTCCAAACCCGGCTGGGCTTTGGAAGCTGCTTGGGAAAATCAGTCCCTTCAACAGGGAGTGGAAGAGAGAGAGGGTTAAGTTAAGGTTGGGTTGGGAGCGTTAGAGGTGTGAGCATGCGTATTTGACCTGGCTGTTCAGACGTCCCGATTTCTAAACCATCAGGAGTAGGGATGTCCGATATTATCGGCCGATATTGGCATTAAAATGTAATATCGGAAAATATCGGTATCGGTTTAAATTTTTTTTTTTTTTTTTTTTTTTTTTTTACATTTATTTAACCTTTATTTACCCAGGCAAGCAAGTAAGAACAAATTCTTATTTTATTTATTGTGAAAAGTATTCATAATGTTGTGTTTTTTGGGGGGGAAACCCCGCATATATCGGTATCGGTTGATATCGGTATCGGAAATTAAGAGTTGGACAATATCGGTATATGGGATATCGGTAAAAAAGCCAATATCGAACATCCCTAATCAGGAGTGAAGGAAATGTGGTCACATCATAACAGGCCAGGAGGTTTCGAGTCCAGCATTCGGGGACGACCGAAACCCAGCATCCTGTAACAGGACTGAAAACGCAAATGGTAAGCATTGCAAATGGCACCAGACATATTTTGACTTAACACTGATTAACCGGGTGGGTGTTTTAAGGGAATAGGAAAGGACAGAATTTTGGTGTGAAGAGAAGGAATCAGATGTATCAATGTTGCCAATTATGGGTGCATACATACATTAGCTGGACACACATTCTGAGTTTGGCTAATTATCAAACATCATGTGGTCATTCATCTCAGCCACCACTCTTCCAGTCTGGATGGACAGGCCCAGCTCCCCAGGGCTGCTCCTCTCTGGGCATCACTCCCTCCCCAGCATGCCTTAGCATTTGCATTTGCATTCAGCATTTAGTCATTTAGCTGACGCTTTTATCCAAAGTGACTTACAAGTTCTGTACGACAAGTCATACAACTCTATCAGCTGAGTAACAATGTTCATCAAAGTGTTGAGTGATACAGTGTAGGTTAGTATATTAGGACAGGTGCATGACAGTAAGGTTAGTTAGGGTCATTATTTTTTATAAAAACAAAATGTGATAATGGTTGAAGAAGTGTGTCTTTAGTCGACGGCGAAAGATTGGACGGGTTTCGGCTGTCCTAACTGTGGTGGGAAGTTCGTTCCACCATTGTGGGGCAAGGACTGAGAATAGGCGACTTCTCTTTGATGACCCTCCCGGAGCTTGGATAGGAGTGGGTCTGAGGTGGCCAGAAGATGCAGAGCGTAGGGGTCTTGAGGGTGTGTAGTTAAGAGACCATTGACCGGAGGTAGGCGGGAGCGGTTCCCCTTGCCGCACGTTATGCCAGGTTGTGGGCCTCGAAGCGAATTTGTGCAGCAATGAGGAGCCAGTGCAGGTCCCTAAGAAGTGGGGTGACATGGGCTGACTTTGGTAGGTTCGGTACCTTTCTTCCCAGCCTGGTCTCCAGGAACAACTTCAGGTCAGCATGCACTACACCTGCAAGTAGTACTGTGGGGAGGATGGAGTTTATGCATGGGCTACCATAATTCATTAACATATAAGCCAATTAAAGAAATGTGATTCTTAGATGCATCGCAAGGTCTTTCTTGAACGATTCTGCATCGATGTAGAAGACAAAATAATAAATTCTTAAAATGATGCGGCCGGTATTGCACTTTGGCATTCTCAAGATGATTCCCCATGTTAACCGCAAGTCTGTGTGCCTGTAATGAATAGAAATATCGAATAAAAGAAATAACGATCAAATAACGAGTATAGCGCAAGTTTAGCGTGCGGTATCTGCTCCGTCTTTGCGAGCCATTCACTAAGGACATTGCGCGGATGAGATACTAGCGCAAACACGCCGCTAAATGTGTGCAGTTTGCTCCTGATTTGCTCTAGCGCAGTTTGCTCGCGGAGCAATTTGCACCTGACAGCGCTGTTGGCAGATATCAGGAAGGGGGGGAAATAAACCAGAAATGAGGCAGAGGGAATTAAGCTCTTATTATTCTTGTTATTGCTTCCATTGTTATGAATGCGAGAACCCACACAGCAGGAGATTTTCAAGCGACAATCTCACAGCACATTCACATTGAGGAAATAACATGACTTCTACTGGTGTATCATTTGTAATATAAATTAATTGATTAATACATTCATTGATCAATAACCTACATATTATTACCATGCTATTTATGTTAGTTATTAATTATCTAAGTTAGTTCGTAATTTATATGTGCTGTTCCACCCCTTTGGGTATGTACCGACCCCAAAATGACATTATGATGATAGATCCATATTTGGAAAGATCGAGCAACAGCTTTCGCATCATAGTGCCGCTTCATAGTTCTCTGGGAAGAAGAGAGTGCTTCTTTTGCTCGTGGAGCAATTTGCACCTGACAGCGCTGTTGGCAGATATCAGGAAGGGGGGAAAATAAACCAGAAATGAGGCAGAGGGAATTAAGCTCTTATTATTCTTGTTATTGCTTCCATTGTTATGAATGCGAGAACCCACACAGCAGGAGATTTTCGAGCGACAATCTCACAGCACATTCACATTGAGGAAATAACATGACTTCTACTGGTGTATCATTTGTAATATAAATTAATTGATCAATACATTCATTGATCAATAACCTACATATTATTACCATGCTATTTATGTAAGTTATTAATTATCTAAGTTAGTTCGTAATTTATATGTGCTGTTCCACCCCTTTGGGTCGGTACCGACCCCAAAATGACATTATGATGATAGATCCATATTTGGAAAGATCGAGCAACAGCTTTCGCATCATAGTGCCGCTTCATAGTTCTCTGTGAAGAAGAGAGTGCTTCTTTTGCGAGAGAGCACGCCTGATGCAGTCGCTCTCGAAACTGGCTAACAAAATCAAGAACATTAGTGGGTGTGCTGGCACCCTTTGACATGAACCATTCTTTAAGAACTTTCAGAGGTCCTCTAACAGTGTGCTCGAAAACGAGCTCAGCAGGACTGAAACCAAGAGACTCCTGCATGGTCTCTCGTGCAGCAAATAGAACAAGGGGGACACCCTCATCCCAATCTTTCTCTGTGTCTAAGCAATACTTACGCAACATGGACTTGAATGTCTGATGCCAACATTCTAGAGCCCCCTGAGTTTCAGGGTGGTAGGCACTGGACACTATATGTCAGATACCCAGGGACTGTAACACTTGCTCAAACAACCTAGACAGAAAGTTGGTGCCTTGGTCAGTCTGTACTACCTTAGGCAGTCGAAACGTGGACAAGAACTTGGTCAAAGCCTTGATTATTACAGGAGCTGCAATTTTGCGAAGAGGTATAGCCTCAGGAAAAACGGGTGGCAGTACACATTATTGTCAACAAAAACTGGTTGCCGGCTTTGGTCTTTGGCAACGGACCAACACAATCAACTATGACATGTTCAAATGGTTCACTGACCGCTGGTATGGGACAGAGGGGAGCAGGTGGAATTACCTGGTTTGGCTTTCCGGTGATCTGACAAGTACTACAGGTACGACAGTCCTGTGCTACATCGGACTTCAAACCGGGCCAAAATAAATGTTGAAGTATTCTGTTGTATGTTTTGGTGACTCCCAAATGTCCAGACCAAGTGTGGTCATGGGCCAAGAACAGTACATGCTGACGATAAACTGCACGGACAACAATCTGATAGACAGTGCTCCAGTCTGGTTTCTGATCTGGTAGCCCTATCTCTGATTGCTCATGCTCTGCCTGTCTAGTAGCATGGGACCTCCATGTACACATCAAAACTCCTTCATCCACAAAATAAGAATGCAACTATCTCCTTTGTTCTGTCTCAAGAGAAGAGAAACATTTTGCAAGAGAAGGGTCAGCCTTCTGGGCAGTAATTAGCATTTCACGAGTAACTGGTAACTTCAATGCATCGGAACTTGTTACCGCTGAAGCAAAAACAGAGTCAGACAAGTCAATTTCATCACCTCTCTTTTTCAATTGAGCCCGAGTGACAACACTACAGAAAAAACTTCAGGGAAGTTCTGTGACAGGTCATCAGGCAGAGAATCTGTGTCTGGGTGATCCAACACTTCCAGCACAGCGTTCACATGGCCTCCAGCTAAATAATTTCCCATGATAAAGGAAATGCCTTTAACTGGCAAGGAGGGTCGCACCCCTACTTTAAAGAAACCAGTGACCAAATCAGATTGTACATGAATACAGTGTAACAGGGCTGGCACGAAACCCATCTCAATACCTTGAACTAGGACACTAGAACCACAGGAAGATTTCTCAGACAGAGGCAGTACATCAGAGAGGATAAAGGATTGTGAGGCTCCAGTATCTTGTAAGATCTGAACTGTACACTGGTCTTTTTGATCCCCTGTCAAGGAAACTAAAGCCTTGGAAATAAATGGCCTGAAACAAGGGTCGAGAAGATCCTGATCATGGTGCATCTGCCGATCGGAACCAGGAGCAGGTGCCATTTTAATCAGACCAACCCCTTTGGGTTGTCTAAAGTTCTGATAGGACGGTTGCTGTTTACGTTTCAGTGTTAAACATTCAGAAATAACATGACCAGATCTATGACAGTAGTAACTTTCCCGCTCCTCTTTTGAGCGTGGAGGTGACCTTTTTGGTCGGGGGTGTGTGAATTCTAAACGGTTGGGGACAGAACGTTTCTGAGAGAAGTCATGGAGGACAAACGAGTCACGCCTATCCACAAACAGTTTTATGGGTTAGCGCAAACTCATCAGCTAATACAGCAGCCTGCTGCAGAGTGGACACTTTCTGCTCACTCAGGTAAATGACAATATGCTCTGGCAAACGATTCTTAAACTCTTCTAATAGAATGAGTTCTCTGAGAGAGTGCTGCACAGGGCGTATCTAGACCAAGCACTCTACTGGGGCACAGGGGGGCACTGAAGGATATGAATTTTTGCCGGTTTTAGGCGTTTTTTGGGCGAAAATGGGTGGATTTTGTAACTATTTTTTATTTCTATACTTATAACTTTATTTTGGTTTTAGGGTTAGTGTTGTGAAGGGCCAGATTAAACTGAGAATATTTATTTATCGTTTGATATACTTTGTATATTATTTATATATATACACGGAATATCCCTTTACCTGCGTTCAGACCAGAGTAATATTCGCTCTCCTATTGGACAGCGCCCCCAGGCGCCAGCGCGCAAGCCCCCAACGGCAAGTTCAAAGACAACTGCAGGCATGTCAGAACATGCCCAGAGTCGGCGTAGTAATACGAGACAAGGACTGAGGTTGGGACTAGATATTCACTTAAGTATATATATTGGCGCAGGTGTAAACAGCAGTAGTTCATTAGTTCATCAGTCGTCTAAGTAGCTGTTTCATCAAGTTCGGTGATACAGTGAAGTGAGCAACCTTGCGTCTAAATAGAGCATTGAGAACCGCGTGCGAATAGAATGTTAAAGTGTCAGAGTTTAATGAAGTAACGTTGAGTTCGACTTAATCTAATGTGAAGTAAATAGTCTATCATTTATTGTATATCGTGCGGCCACAGTTCTTCCGTGTGTAGCATTACCCATCGGTTCGTCGTGTCTTTAGCTAGTGCACTTAACCAGGCTGTGGGGCCTAAATACGTCGCCCACACCCGAGGAGTCCTAGGCGGAGAACCGTTGGACATGTACACAGGAGAATCGGCGTCTGCGATTGCAGAACCATTCCTGGTTGGATTATATTGATTTGGGACATGACCACCGGAGAAGAGTATCGTTGATTTCCACTGTCGTTTGGGATTCAACCTCGTGAGGATTACAACTCGGGCCTGCCTCATGGACGGGGCTGGCTAGCTGTCATCAATGCTGTTGAGCATTTTGGATTACAATTATTGCTTTTGCTGCTGATCAAGGGAGTTTACAAGAACCGACTCCTGTACCTGGAATCTCTTTATTCCTCATTGAATCAGACGGAGTACCCGAACATTCCTCTACCCTCCAGGCCTTACACCCCGGAGGGAACCCATTGTCTCCAGTTGGTACCGGTGTTGCCCTATATAATTGCTACTATACAACAGGTGGCGTCAGCTTAGACCCATCGTAGGATTCCTGCTATTCTTAGTGACTTATGCTCTTGACTGACTTTACGTATATTCTTCGCCATACAAGCGCGACCCTAATTCTCATTCTGTAACCTAACGTTGCCTAATAATAATAAATTACCCTCCAATAGTATTTCTGTGTCAATGCCGTGTTCTTGTGGGTGTTCACCATCTATATTTGATGTACTGTCTGGCCAGTAATTAAAGTACATAACTAGCAGTGGTTTAATCTATCACAATCTTTAATACAGTCGGGGTTTTGTAACCCCTCAGTTACAATTGGTCCTTCGAGCCGGAGGGTATCAGTGTAATATTTAATATAATATTAATATTAGACATGGCCAGCGGTGAACACTCCCCAAGCGGCTCCCCTAAGCTAGAACGCCCGCAGCGCAAATGTCAGCTACCTCCATATCTGGAGGAATTCGCTTTCGTTCTACCCCCTAGCTTATCTAAACAGACGTTAAATACGGATAAAGCGGATAGTCTAAGCATGTCCAATCCTATCGACTTGGCGACCCTGCCAGTAGAGACCCTAGTGGGTTCAAACGAAACTGACTCAGCTCACGGGGGGGACCAGGTGGGACATGACACGACTATACCTCCAGACAGCGTCACCGGGATAGACCCCGGAGCGCTCCAGGATAAAGAAAGCGCTCCAGGGATAGAACCCGACACACAACCAAGAGAAGAGAACCGCGCCCAGGATATAGACCTTGGAGCGCGCCAGGAGAACAGATCTCCAACAAGTCCTGTCAGCACCCGATCACCTCCATCAGTGTCATCCCCCAGCAAGGCGGACCAGAGACTGGCGCAAGCCTTGATCGCCACACTGACAGCCTCCACCGAAAGAGACCGACTTCAGGGTGAACGCGACCGGCTTCAAGCCAAGACGCTTTGTGAGCGCGAACACGCCGCCACGGAAAGAGAGCGCCTCCACGCGCAACTCCAAGCGCAAGCCCTTAGTGAGCGCGAACACTCTGCCGTGGAACGAGAGCACCTCCGGGCGCAACAATTAAGTGAGCGCGAACACTCTGCCATGGAACGAGAGCGCCTCCAGGCTCAACAGATGAGCGAGCGCGAACAACGAGAGCGGCTCCAGGCGCAACAATTAAGCGAGCGCGAACACTCTGCAGCGGAACGAGAGCGCCTCCAGGCGCAACAATTAAGCGAGCGCGAACACTCTGCAGCGGAACGAGAGCGCCTTCACGCGCAACTCCAAGCGCAAGCCCTTAGTGAGCGCGAACACTCTGCAACTGAACGAGAGCGCCTCCAGGCGCAGCAAAGGAGTGAGGACGACCGCATAAGACTTGAGGAAAGGCACCTTCAGACGGAAGAGAACATCGAACGAGAACGCGCCAATGCCCAGCGCGAAGCAGAGCGCGACTGGCTGCAGGTGCAGATGATAGAACAATTGATTGCCAGGGCGACACCCCCTCTCTCCGCACGGAGCTCCCGGAGATCATCACGACAAGGGTCTAGGGCACCTTCCCCTACCCGACAAAGCGACCCGGGACCCAGCCAACAGGAGGAACCTGTCTACGTCTCCGAGCCCCCTCCCCGACCGGTCCATACAAGACCCAGCCGACGGGAAGAACCGACCTACGTCGCCGAGAGACTGACTAGAAGACTCCAGGACCTAGAAGAGGAAGAGGAAGAGGAGGAATGTCAAGCCCACCAGCAAGAACGTACTCTGGACCAGGAGGCCCAGTACAGCCCCGACTTCAGCCCCGAGTCACTGCACTACAAACCCCCGACCCAACTCACGGGTGAGTTTGACGTACAGTCAGCACCGAGGAACAGCACCTGGGGACCCGGCCTCTGGTACCCACCAAGTACTAACCCACGACCACACGTACGGGGAGACTCGCCCAGGAGGCCTCTTCCCCTACGCTCACCAATGCACCAGCCATCCATGGCATCGTACCTTGGCACACCGACGTTCCCAGACTTTACGTGCGAGGACAGAGCACAGTACACGGAATTACGCATGTGTTTGGAGACTATGATGTCCGACGTCCCCGACGAGTCGTACAAATATGCCATCCTCCTCAAGCATCTCAAGGTGCCCAGAGCGCATAACATAGCGCTGGCATATTCCAACTCAAGCACCCCATACTCCGCGGCTCTAGTGGCCCTCGACCAGCGTTATGGACGCATATGGGATTACGTGATCCAAGAAATACGGGATATCGACCGCCTCCCCTCAGCCAAAGACAATAGAGCACTGGATGACCTCTCTATCAAGCTACAATCCCTAGTAGGGATGCTGGGGTCCCAAAAGGAGAAGGGGAGATATGAACTGTATGCAAATTCAAATGTGGAGCGAATACTGGAGAAGCTCCCTCCAGCCCGCCAAGAGCGTTTTCGGCGGCAGAGAGACCACCGTGATCCCAACGGCCCCGAGCCATCCCTCCTAGACCTGGCCGCTTTCCTCGCAAGGGAAGTTAGCAGCCTACGACTGGACACATTCGTGTGGAGTGGATCTAGCCCAAGAGATGGACCTCGGAGGTCCAACGATAACCGCCGGTCAGTGACCGTTATGCACCAGGCCAAGTCAGTGCCGCAGCACAAGAACCACAGCACCCCCCAGACCAAGGGGAAGTGGAAGATTGTATGCCAGTACTGTGAAAAGGAACATTGGCTGTCTCAATGTGACACTTTCAAGAAGCTGACCGCTGACGAGGTGAGTCAGTAGATCAAAGCCAACCGCCGCTGCTTCTGCTGTGCGCGCAGCCACATGGCAGCTGAGTGCCGCTTAAAGAAAAGATGCAGCAAGTGCGACAACGCCCACTTGGAGGTCCTACACGACAGCAACAAGAAGAAACCCGTACCCCCAAGCAGCTCGAGAGTGAACGTCATGTACATAGACCCTGCGAAGAGCGGGAGCTCCCGAGTGCTCTTGAAGGTGGTCCGAGTGATCTTAAGCTACGAGGACAAGGTCATGGACACTTACGCCGTCCTAGACGATGGGTCAGAAAAGACTCTCCTCCTCGCATCCGCCGCAGCCCGGCTGGTTCTGCGGGGGAGCGAAGAAACAATGACAATCCGTACCATTAGAAGAGACCTGAAGACCATAAAGGGTGAAAATGTCTCCTTCACGATAGCAGCGGTCGGGCAGCCCGAGAAGCAGTATAGCATCACTAACGCCTTCACCAGCCACGACATAGGCCTGTCACAGTACACCTACCCCATCCCAAAGCTGATGGAAAAATACGTGCACCTACGTCAACTACCTATACCGCTCATCGACGACGCCACCCCGACCCTGCTCATAGGATCCGACCACGCACACCTCATCGTCCCAACGGACCGGGTCCACATCGGGCCCAGAGGCTGTCCAGCAGCGGTCGAGACCCGCCTGGGTTGGACACTACAAGGCCCCGTCTCCGGGTCTCCCAACCGACCGACAGCCACTCGCTGCCTCCACTCGAGGATAAACGAAGAAGACACCGCCCTCTTACAGCACGTCGAGAGGCTATGGACATTAGACGCGATGCCCTTTAAGAATGAAAAGAAACTCGTTCGCTCAAAGGAAGACACTTATGCCATAACCCTCCTCGAGCAGAGGACAAAGAGAGTCGAGGTCAATGGAGTGATGAGATACGCAACTCCACTCTTGAGGCGAGAGGGTATGCCCACCCTCCACGCCTCAAAAGAAGCGACAGAGCGATATCTACTGAACACCGAGCGGCGTCTAGCCAAAGACCCCACTCAAGCCACTGTGTACCGCGCTGAGATCGACAAGCTGATCACAGCGGGACACATAAAGAAAATTGACATTCAAGAGGCCGACCAGACGATCGAATCTTGGTACGTGCCCCACCACAAGGTCCACCACAACGGCAAGGATCGCATTGTATTCAACTGCAGCTACCAGATCGGACTACAGAATCTGAATAAAGAACTCTTGCCCGGCCCAACACTCGGCCCCTCTCTCCTCGGCGTACTCCTACGTTTCCGCCAAGACAAGGTGGCCATCAGCGGCGACATCAAAGGGATGTTCCTGCAGGTGAGACTAGTGGAGGAGGACAAGCCCTTGCTGCGGTTCCTATGGAGAGAGAGGATCAAAGATGAGCAACCATCCATCTACCAATGGGAGGTCCTCCCCTTCGGAACCACATGCAGCCCATGCTGTGCTACGTTCGCACTGCAAAAACATGTGACAGAAGACCCTGAAGCTGACGAGGAGGTCAGACAAAGTGTAGAGAGGAGTTTCTACGTGGACAACTGTCTGCATAGCGTCTCGACGCCAGAAGAAGCCGAAGCCCTCCTACTCAAGCTCCGCGCCTCACTGATCAAAGGCGGCTTTGATCTCCGGCAGTGGGCCAGCAGTGACCCTCAAGTACTTCGCAGCCTCTCCCCAGAGACAAAGGCAGCAAGCAGCGAGACCTGGATGGCGACCATCCCAGGTGAAGCACAGGAAATGACATTGGGCCTAGTCTGGCGCTTCAAAACAGACTCGCTCCATTACAAATACACACCCCTGACCACGGAGCAGGGAAGGTCGACCCCTCTACCGACCACCAGACGGAGCGTATACAGAACACTCGCAAGGCAATACGACCCGCTGGGGTGTATCCTACCTTACACCACCCGGGCGAAAATGATTGTACGAGAGCTGTGGGACAAGGAACAGGGCTGGGATGACCCCATACCCGATCACCTAGCTTCCACCTGGAGAGAGTGGGAGAGAGAACTCAACTCGCTCCAAAATGTGAACATACGCCAAAGCTACTTCCCACCCACAGTGCGGCTGGAGACGTGCCAGATGGACCTGCACGTCTTCAGCGACGCCTCAGAAGTGGCCTACGGTTCGGTGGCTTACTTGCGGGCCCGAGAGGAGGGAGGAGAAATACACACAGCCTTCATCCTGGCTCGCTCAAGGATAGCCCCCTGCAAGCAACAATCGATCCCACGTCTAGAGCTCTGCGCAGCTCTGGTAGGCGCGCAACTCGCCACGTTAATCCAACGTGAACTCACCATCCCGGTGCAAAGAACAATCTTGTGGTCAGACTCCATGACCGTACTCACATGGATCCAGTCCGATTCTTGTAGATACAAGGTCTTCGTGGGAGTCAGAATCACAGAGATCCAAGACCTAGTAGGATCAGCATGCTGGAGGTACGTGGACACGAAACAGAACCCAGCCGATGTCATCACACGGGGGATGTCTCTAGATGACCTCACACGTCATAATATCTACAGTGACGGTCCTGAGTTCCTCAAGCTCCCGGAGGAAGAGTGGCCTACCCCCACCCCTCGGGAGGCTAGTCAAGAGGAGGCAGAGATCAAGAAATCTATGTTCTGTGGGTTGACGCACAACCCAGTCCCCACTGACCCTAACATAGACGACTGCCTCACCTTTGAGAGTGCGCAGCTAAAGACATTCCTGTGGCACCACCCTGAGGTTCCCCCCACTACCGACATTAACGCCGCTAACTACGAAGAGGCAGAACTCCTTCTGCTACAGCGAGCCCAAAGAGACTCGTTCCCCGACGAGCTAGACTGCCTGCAGGGAACAAAGCCAATCCCGTCAGACAGCAGACTGCTCCACTTGGCCCCCGAGCGCGACACCCATGGCCTCATCAGGGTGGGTGGTCGTCTGAGACGGGCCCCGGACTTAACGGATGACGTCAAGTTTCCTATAGTCCTCAACAGCCGACACAAGGTCACTGAGCTCATCATAAAGAAATACGAAGAGGATGTGCACCACGCTGGAGCAGAGAGAGTCTTCGCTGAGATCCGACGTCGCTATTGGATACTGAACGGAAGAGAAGCAGTAAGACGCTTTCAGCGAACCTGTCTAGACTGTCGCAAGTGGCGAGCACAGCCCAGTATACCCATGATGGCAGACCTGCCTCCCTGTCGCCTCCGACTCGGCGATAAGCCCTTTCACTCCACGGGCGTGGACTGCTTCGGCTCGCTCTACGTGAAGAAAGGAAGAGGGACGGAGAAGAGGTGGGGCATTGTATTCAAGTGCATGACCACCAGAGCAATACACATAGAACTCCTTCCGACCATGAGTACGGACTCATTCCTCATGGCCTTCCGGAGATTCACAGCGCGAAGAGGAAAACCGTCTACGTTGTTGTCTGATCACGGGACAAACTTCAAAGGCGGAGAAAGAGAGCTGAGAGAGAGCTTCCAAGCCATGGGTCCAGAACTTAAGACCCACCTCGCTCCTTCTCAGATCGACTTCCAGTTTAACCCCCCGAACGCCCCTCACTTCGGGGGAACCTGGGAAAGAGAAGTACGTTCCATAAAGACAGCTCTGTACGCCGTGCTTGGGGCCCAGACCGTGGCTGAAGAAGTCCTCACGACAGTCCTCACGGAGATCGAGGGAGTATTGAACTCAAAGCCCCTCGGTTACGTCTCAAGTGATGTAGCAGATGTCGACCCAGTCACCCCCAACACTCTCTTGATGGGGCGGCTGGACCCCGCGCTTCCACAGACGGTGTACAGACCCGAAGAAGCGAACGGCCGAAGAATGTGGAGGTACAGTCAAGTATTGGCTGACAAGTTTTGGAACAGTTTCCTCCTCCACTACCTACCGTCTCTCCAAACCCGCCAGAAATGGGTAAAAGATAGAGACAACTTACAAGTGGGCACAGTCGTTATGATCATAGACCAGTCACTACCCCGAGCTATGTGGCCGGCCGGCCGCGTAAGCAAAGTGATCACTGGTGCCGACGGAAAGGTCAGAGCGGCAGAAGTTATTGTCCAGGGGCGGACCTACACCCGACCCGTGGCGAGGCTGCTAGAGTTGCCGAGGCTCCCTGACTCCCCTGATGACGATCATGACCCACTGACTTTGTAGATTGCCCTACTCCCCACAACAGACATTGAGCAGTTGACTGGACTATTAATCTGTCTTCCTTTAACTAATTAGGTGCGGACTAATTAGGAGGCGGCTGTTGTGAAGGGCCAGATTAAACTGAGAATATGTATTTATCGTTTGATATACTTTGTATATTATTTATATATATACACGGAATATCCCTTTACCTGCGTTCAGACCAGAGTAATATTCGCTCTCCTATTGGACAGCGCCCCCAGGCGCCAGCGCGCAAGCCCCCAACGGCAAGTTCAAAGACAACTGCAGGCATATCAGAACATGCCCAGAGTCAGCGTAGTAATACGAGACAAGGACTGAGGTTCATCATTAGGTGGCTTCTTCGTTCCGAAGGTTGCCTATCACTCTCCAACCCATTCTGTCCCCACTTCTTCTCTCCAACTCCGTGACTCCGCCTCTCACTCCACTCCAATCACAGACATCGTCTACCCAGCCTCTTCTTGGTCTTCCACTTCCTCTCTTTCCATCCACCTTCCCCATCACCACCTTCTTGAACATCTCCCCGCTGGATCCTCTCAGAACATGCCCGCACAACTCCATCTTTCTCTTTTTTAACCTCTCCAGCAGCTGTCCCCCTTGCATATCCGCTCTTCTCAGTACCTCCTCATTCTTGATCTTATCCTTCCATGTTATCTTCAGCATCTTCCTCAGTGTCCACATTTCAAAAGAGTCTATCATCCTCTTTGCCTCTTCATTCAGCGTCCATGCTTCTGCTCCGTATGAAAAGACTGACATAACATACGTTTCCAAAATCCTGGTCTTCGTTTTTCAACTTATGTTTCTTCTCAATAATTCTTTATGGTTCCAGAATGCGCCCTTTGCAATTCCGGTTCTTCTCTTAATGTCCATGTTAGCTCTTCCACCTTCACTGATCCAGCTTCCAAGGTACATGTACTCCTTCACTTGTTCAAGTTTTTCTCCATCCACCTGTATTTTACAAACAGTTCCTGGTGTTTTTTCAATGATCATTACTTTAGTTTTCTTTGTGTTTAGTGACATTCCATAGTTTTTGCATTCGACATTCAGCTTATTCATCATGTCCTGTAGATCTTCTTGACAGTTACAGACTATAGCAGTGTCATCCGCGTATCTTATATTGGTGATGTTCTCTTCGCCAAGTTTTACTCCTTTCCCTCCTCTCAGACCTTTTTTCATCAGTGATTCACTGTACATATTAAGGAGTACAGGGGACAAGATGCATCCTTGTCTTACACCCTTCTCCACCGGGAAGTCTCTTGATTTCTCCTTTCCTATTCTAACATTAGCCTTCTGCCTCCAGTATAAGTTGGCAATTATTCTTCGGTCAGAAACTGGTATTTTGAATTCTTCCATTGTTCTCATCAATGTTGTATGTTCAACTCTGTCGAAGGCCTTCGTGAAATCGATGAAGCAAATATACAGCTTCTTCTGTTGGTCTATCGATTTTTCACCAATGATTCTGAGTTGGCAGATTGCATCTCTTGTTCCTTTTCCTTTGCGAAAACCCATTTGGCTATCCGAGAGCTGATGTTCAATTATGGGTTCTATTCTGTTCTTGATGATTTTCAGGAGTACTTTTGATGCATGAGATATCAAACTGAGGTTGGGACTAGATATTCACTTAAGTATATATATTGGCGCAGGTGTAAACAGCAGTAGTTCATTAGTTCATCAGTCGTCTAAGTAGCTGTTTCATCAAGTTCGGTGATACAGTGAAGTGAGCAACCTTGCGTCTAAATAGAGCATTGAGAACCGCGTGCGAATAGAATGTTAAAGTGTCAGAGTTTAATGAAGTAACGTTGAGTTCGACTTAATCTAATGTGAAGTAAATAGTCGATCATTTATTGTATATCGTGCGGCCACAGTTCTTCCGTGTGTAGCATTACCCATCGGTTCGTCGTGTCTTTAGCTAGTGCACTTAACCAGGCTGTGGGGCCTAAATACGTCGCCCACACCCGAGGAGTCCTAGGCGGAGAACCGTTGGACATGTACACAGGAGAATCGGCGTCGCCGATTGCAGAACCATTCCTGGTTGGATTATATTGATTTGGGACGTGACCACCGGAGAAGAGTATCGTTGATTTCCACTGTCGTTTGGGATTCAACCTCGTGAGGATTACAACTCGGGCCTGCCTCATGGACGGGGCTGGCTAGCTGTCATCAATGCTGTCGAGCATTTTGGATTACAATTATTGCTTTTGCTGCTGATCAAGGGAGTTTACAAGAACCGACTCCTGTACCTGGAGTCTCTTTATTCCTCATTGAATCAGACGGAGTACCCGAACATTCCTCTACCCTCCAGGCCTTACACCCCGGAGGGAACCCATTGTCTCCAGTTGGTACCGGTGTTGCCCTATATAATTGCTACTATACAACAGGTGGCGTCAGCTTAGACCCATCGTAGGATTCCTGCTATTCTTAGTGACTTATGCTCTTGACTGACTTTACGTATATTCTTCGCCATACAAGCGCGACCCTAATTCTCATTCTGTAACCTAACGTTGCCCAATAATAATAAATTACCCTCCAATAGTATTTCTGTGTCAATGCCGTGTTCTTGTGGGTGTTCACCATCTATATTTGATGTACTGTCTGGCCAGTAATTAAAGTACATAACTAGCAGTGGTTTAATCTATCACAATCTTTAATACAGTCAGGGTTTTGTAACCCCTCAGTTACAGTTAGGTTAGGGTTATGTTATTTAATTATTTTAAATCTATGCATTTTGGAACAGTTACTATATATAGTAGGGCTGTCCCCGACTAAGGATTTGGATGGTCGACTAGGATTGGCCAAAATGTGCCGTTAGTCGACTATTGGTCGACATAAAAAAAAAAGAAAAAAAAATGTATATTATTTTTAAAGTTATTTTTTATTTTTTATTTTTTCATTTGCGCTGTGGGGGGTGCTTAATGTCTGAAGGAGTCGACTGAAGGCTTCTTGTCCTCTGCAAAAGCATGCAATTGGTCCACTGATGGATACATCTTGATATTTGTCTAGTCTAGTGTGTTCATTAGATGGGTGAAATCCTCTTTCAGTGCCTCTGTGCCTGTTTTCATAGGCAGTTAGCCTCTGGTATGCGTGCCATTAGCGTTAGCCACGATTCTAGGCCTATTTTCTTTTGGAAAGAATGATAAAAAAAATAAAAAAAATATGAATCCTTTTTTTTTTTTTTTATTATTATATTCGACTAAGAGGTTGGCCAGTCGACTACGGCCCTTTTCGACCGATTAGTCGACTAATCGATTAATAGGGGTCAGCCCTAATATATAGTCAAGAAAGCATTTAGTCATACTTAAAGTTTAAAGTGCTTTACTTGCTTTGAACATTGCATTGAACATTGAACATTGAGGAGACATCATTAGAAAGCACAATGTATGTTTCCATATTTACGCAGATGACACACAATTGTACATCTCCGCTGAACCAAATGATCACACAGCTATAAACTCCATTTCCGCCTGTCTCTTAGCAATAAACAAATGGATGACGAACAACTTCCTAAAATAAATGAGGGCAAAACTGAAATCCTACTAGTCGGTCCTATAACAAAAAGAGAAATGTTACAGAGCAATATGGGGCAACTTACTCCTTGGATCAAACCCGAAGTTACAAGTAAGTAACCTACACTGGATTCCGGTAACATTTAGAATTAATTTCAAGGTCCTCCTCCTTATATACAAAGTATAAACATTGCGATCATCTACTACTGGTCTATTGAAGGTTCCAAGCCACAGTCTAAAGAAAATCGGGGATGCAGCCTTTGCTAACTATGCACCAAAGTTATGGAACACACTACCTATGGTCTGGACATTAGGGAAGCTAGATCTCTTAATATTTTCAGAAATAAGCTAAAAACGTACCTCTTCACCATAGCCTTCTAATACACCCCGCTGTTGATTGTACTGTAGCACTATTTTACTCTGGCCATTCTATTGCATAATTTTACTATCTATTCTACTATATATTCTATTATTGCACTGTATTATTGGTGTGCAAACCAGTCAACTTACAAAAAAGAGCCTGTTGGAGGATTTCAACAAGATAAATGCGACAACAGTGCAAAATATTTCACTATAATATTTCAAAGCGAAGTAAAAAATATTATAATAATTATTTGATCATGTTAAATGATCATTTGATCATATTAAAAAAGGGAAAATAAAAAACATTTGTTAAATCTTTTTTTTATTTATTTATTTTTTATCAGTGGGGCACAGATGATCATCAGTAGGGCACGTGCCCTACTGATAGTGGTCTAAATACACCGATGCTGCACACCACTTATCAAAGAGAGTTCCCTTCTCTCTAGCAAACTCTACAAAGGTCTGGTTGGCAGCTCTCTTGTGATTCCGAAACCTCTGCCTATAAGCTTCGGGCACAAGCTCATATGCACGAAGGATAGCAGCCTTCACAGTATCATACAATAAACTATCTTCTAGGGAAAGTGTTGAACAAACCTCTTGGGCTTTACCAGTCAATTTGCATTGAAGCAACAAAGGCCAGACCTCTTTTGGCCAGCGCAATGAAGCAGAAATACGCTCAAACACATTAAAATAAGTATCAACTTCAGTCTCTCGGAACGGAGGCACCAAAGCAATATGTTTACTTATATCAAAAGTGTGTGATGAATAAGCTGTGGAGGAGGACATACCAGCGCCTTGTGGAGGAGTCAACAGCGTAGCAGAGTTGGATTCATTATTTTGGACTTCCAGCTCCAACTTCCGCAGTCTGAGCTCTTGCTCAAGCTCCAACCTACGAATGTTAACAGCCCTTTCATTTTCTGCCTCCAGCTCCATTCTACGAAGCCGATACTCCGCCTCACGTGCTTGTGCCTTCTCCTGAGCCTCCATCTGGAGACGTGCTATCCTAACTTTGACCTGGGCTCCTTCTCAAGACCCATTTGACACAGGAGAGGCCAAATCAAAAGATGGCAATGTGACTTTCACACCTGCCTTCTCAGCACTTTTAACATGAGCTTGCTCCTCAGATACAGAAGGCCGTGCTTCAGTAGGTTCACCAGGAGAACTTGCATGTTCATCAGAGACCACAGGTAAAACAAGCGTCCCCTGCTCCAACAGCTTACCTACCACAAGACACTTGATATCACGCTTAAGATTCTTCTGAACCGAGAGTTGGAAATGTGTGGCAATCTCCATTAAGTCTGCCTTGCGGCAGCTATCCAACTCTCCCCAAGTAGGATTGTTCAAGAATTCCCCCAGAACAAAAGTACTAACTGCCATTTTAAACAAATTATTTACTATACAAGTTTAAACAAACACAGTTCACCAAATCCATCAACCAACAATGAATCATGGGATAAAGGATCACGGCCGAGCCCCCATTTATGTTATGACCCCTGTGGGTCTAAGGGTAAAGGGCTGTAACATAAATGTTGGTTGATAGAAATGATGGACTAAGTTTGTAAACACAATGATATTTATTGGTAAATGCAAAGGAAGCACATGTAGCTCAAGAGTGAGCCAAGGCCAAAACAACAAACAAACACCACTATTCTCCAAATAAACCAACCTAATCTATGGTAAAATAAATTACATTATCTAAACTACTCTTACCTAACAAAAACAGGGGAAAACAATGTCCAAAGGAAATGGCAGCTCACCCCATCCGTGCTTCCTGAAAAAGAGGAAAACAACACACATTAGAGATATATACAAGAATGGCAAAATATATACAAAACAATCTATAGCTATCTATGCTCTCTCTGTGGCCACACACACACAAAGGCAATTTCCAAAAACACAAAGGCCAATAAACAAATGCAATTTTAACCACAGTTCAATGTCACAAAATATCACCAGGCCTAGCCTCATGCCAGAGAGAGGAATGACTGAAGTGAGCAGCCATGTTTTAACAGGGTGTGGTGATCCAGGATTGGGTGGTGGGTGATGGTTTCTGATTGGGTCTTGGAGTCTTGAAACCACTGCTTGCGGCGCAGATAGGGTTGCATCCTCCCGGTCTTCATCGCGGGACGTCCAATCTATTCTCATCATTCCGAGAAAAGATATATGTAGTAAGCATATTATGTGAATAGAATAGAAGTACATAACCCAGCAATGAACGTCTGAACCACGTTGACAGACCACGGACAGAAGACGGTAAGAAGCTGATCCATGGCCTCATGGTGCACGTAGAACAGTCACTGCAATCTTGAGCAAGACCCCGAGACATCCTCACAGACATCTACCCATTATGTCACATGTCCTCCTAGATGATGATATCCGTGATCAACTGGGGAAATCTTTGACCAAGTAGGCTACAACTCAGAGGCAGTCCAAAGCAGAGCAGTCCCTGTTAATGCAAAGTTGGTAGAATTAGCGACTGCGTTCATGTAGTTTTGTTGTAGCTGCTGCCGTCCTTATGATCAGGAACGGTCATTCAGGCTATGCCTAACTGCAGTGACCACATTAATAAACAAAAACAAAACAAAATTATAATAGACAAAACCATCTATATGCCAAGTAGGCATTAAAGACAGGGTGCCCCAACAGCAGTAGATTGAGACAGCTACCACTCACTGGTGCATTCATGTCAAAGACATCTCACCGAACCAGGATACCAAGGCAACGACAGAGACCAGAGGAAAAGCTCTTTATAGAACAGGCTGTCTTTATAGAATGACATGTAATGATGAATACTACCTGATGCACCTGAGTAAATGGGAGTGACTTCTCTAAAGGGGCATCGCTTAAGGTGGAACAGCTGGTCCTCCGTGCTACACCATGCATGGGGAAAACAAAATAAAGAAGGCTTTTTGATTTGTAAACATGTGACGACAACTACAACGGCAAAATACGTTTTTTTTTTATCACTGGAGTGTGTGAGTGTGTCCTGCCAATGAAAACCGGCAGGGCATGTGCCCTGGAATATTTCCTTGGTCACAGGAGTGACCTTCGGGGAGAAAAGGTGGAGAATCACTGCCCTAATCCACTGGTTCCCCAATGTCCCCCCCCCCTCACAGAGCCCCCCTTAAATTCCCCTGGCTTCTGCACATGGACATGGACCGCTTGGCACCTTGACCGAGTACTCTGGTGAAGCTGATTTAAAACTTTATTAACATTGATTGAAAACTTTATTAACAGATTGCAGAATGGGTACAATACAGTACGGCTCAATACACACAATTGTTAAGGGGATGCAGACCAGAGAAAGACTTTCATCTTGTTTACATCAGGGTCCCCCTTGTAAACAAAGATGGAATAGGCTATTCGCCAAGACCCACTGGCGAGGTTTATTAAAGTGTCACTCCACAAAGTTACAAATAACATAGACACGGAATGGTCAAAAATACTGTACGTGTGAGTTTTGAGATACGCAAGACAATTGACACTATTGGTATATCACAACCAGGGCCGCCTCAGGGGGTGTGCGAGCAGTGCGGTCGCACAGGGCCTTGCGGGAAGGGGGGCCTCGCAAAAAAAAAAAAAAAAAAAAAAAAAAAAATTATTTTTTTTAATTTTTAATTTTTTTTTGCGAGGCCCCCCTTCCCGTTTAACTAGACCTAAAATCTAGTTTTGCTTATATGCTTATATATTTCACATTAGACACGTTTGTAGAATGTGTCTGACTTGTTCCTGACTCTGCGGCTCTGCAGATACACTATTGGAGGCAGCTCTGAGGCTCTGCAGCAGAATTGGTTTCAATGAGGGGAGGGGTTACAGGTAAGGTAGCGTTTGACTATTTCACGCATGCAGCATTGGAGGTTATGCCAGCCAAGATGAAGAGGACATCGTTCGGCAGATAGACTGAAGATGAAAGTTGTTGCATGTTAGACAGTTCAGTCAGGCTAGCCATCCCGGCTAAAGGCAGGGACAGCTAGTTAGCTTTAGCTACGTTATAATATTGAGTGCTAACGTGTGGTTCAGTCGGGATAGCCATGATGATGTCGGCTAGTAGCTAGCTTAGCTAAAGGCTAACTAGCGTTAGCTAACCTAGAGAGAGCGTGTGCAGCATTGTTATGCCAAGATGAAGAGGACGGTCATTCGGCAGATGAACTTCGTCAACTCCACGCGGTTGTCTCCATCCTCTTGGATGTTTGGTGAGTTTTAAATGCACTCTATTCTATTCCCGCCGTGGATATATATCTCTCTCTCTCTCTCGGGAGCCAAACGGGCCGGCTAGCTGTTGTAGTAGCTAACGGTGTGTGGCCTGGTGTCAGCAGCTGGTGCGAGGGAGGTGAGCTTGGTGTTTCATTATGAGAATATCTCCATGCTCAAGTCGGCTATAGTCCGCGAGGGACTTGTTGCCGGCACCGCTATGGTAAACACCACTCTGTAGTGGGACATGTATTGCCTTCTTTTTCCCTTCTCTCTTCGGATGAGAAGAGGAAAACACAGCGGCTGTCTGAAGTGTTGGCCTGTATTGCTTTTCTCACGTTGTACAGTTTTTCAGTGGTAGCCGCATAGCTTGCTTCTGCGTTAGCTAGTGGTTAGCGATAGCCGGGTTGAGCTAACTGTTAGCCAGTTAGCTGTTTAGCTACGACGTTAGCTGGTCGTTTTCGCTCGGCTGGGAACGTTAGCTTGATGCTATCAGTTAGCCTAGAGTTAGCTGTTAGCTTGTGCTACGACCATTGACATTAGCCGTGAGAATAGCAAGCCCTGGCACTCTGACTACGACATCATCTTTGACAGAAGATGTAGTCGGGCCTGCACCATGACAAGGCGCCGGCCATAGCTTCTTTTTGTCCCGCCAGCGAGAGGCCTTTCGTCAACGTGGAGACCTGTGTTGCGGCCTTTCGCCCTGCGTTCCTTGGTGCAGGTAAGATGTCCATTGGACATTACCCCACTCTTCCTTCCTTCCCCTCCCGAATGTTTTGTTAATAACGATGTTTTTTTCCAGGCAAAACATATGTTACTTCACAACATTTGGAGATACGACATGTGCTGTGTGTGAATTGTCTTGGTCGTTTGTGTAGCTTGGGTAGCGTTGGCCAAAGCTGTGTGTGGCCTGGTGTCAGTACCTGGCTACTCTATTTGCAGTTAGCCTATTTAGCTGATGTCGGCCATTGGCTCCTTGCTACTTTGTTTTCTCTGGTATAGACCCTCTTCTCTTTGGATTTAAGTGTTGATCTTTGTCCTTTTGGATCTATGTATATTCATGTTGCCTTTGTGAAGTTATCTTTTCCTTCTGTTTTGTTCTTCCATTAAAAGTTGAATATCCTTTAGGGGCTCATCTTTGCTTATCTCTCTCATACATGCTCTCTCTCTAACACACACACACACACAGACATGCTCTCTCTCTCTAACACACAAACACACATGCTCTCTCTCTCTCTCTCTCTCTCTTTCTAACACACACAGTCTGCCTATGGCGGCCTTTCTCGATGGCTAGGCTGTGCTCGCTGAGTCTGTACCTAGTCAAGGATCTTCAGTCACAGTGCTCAGGTATTCTGCCACTGTGTACTCTCTTATTAGGGCCAAATAGCATTTCAATTTGCTCTGGTTTTGGGTTGTTTCTTTCCAATGTGTGTCTCTCTCTCTCTCTCTCTCTCTCTGGCCTTGCTCTGGTGGAGGGTCAGGGGCATTGCCAGGTCTGTGCAGCGATAACACTGTATATTGACTGTAGAACGGGAGCTCTCTCTCGCTCTCTCTCTTGCTATATGTTGACTGTATCATGCCCAGCCTCGGGCAGCGCTATCATTTAAGAATATGTTGACTGTATGACATTTTTTTTATTTTTATTTATTTATTTTTTACCTTTTGGGGGGGGGGGGGGGGGGGGGGGGGGGGGCTCGCACAGGGCCTCGCATTTCTCCCAGGCCGCCCTGATCACAACTGTATAATTTATGCTAAATGAAGGATAGACAAAAACAAGCAAACAAAGACGTTTGTTATTGTATTGTGATCGGCTTCAATGACTTGCAAAGAAATGTGAAAACACAGGGGGGTTTGCAGATTGTACCCCATATCTGTATTAATGCAGGGCTTTAGTAGCACAAGGCCATGATTTGTTAAAATCAATAAAAATGCGGATATCCTATCATCATAAACTCTCCTATGGTATGTCACCATATTATTGTGGCTTTGTTGACGAAGATCAAAGTCCCTTTGCTGGGCCGTGTCCCTCACAGAGCTGCCGGCTGCATAACCCAGGTAACCCCTAAATCACCCCTGATACAATTTACCATCACCACCGACACGACCACGCTCATTTCTCATGTCATTTAGACAAGCAGGGAAAACAGGATATAATGGATGAGATATATATGTACTTGCTGTAGATACCATCTAAAAATGCTAATAGGCTTTTCGGCTCTCCCTTTTAGCCCAGAGTTATAAGTCGCTTTCTCACATTATTCACCCTGTCCTTAAATTCCCAGGTGCATCCCTTACCAATAGGTTGGAAACCGCCGCTCTAATATTATGGTTGAGCGAGGTCAGTTAAGTCCTTGTCATACGAACTTAACCATTAACCAAGGGCATGCTCATTCCTGCACTTAACAAAGTAGCTATTATTGACCTTGCTGTGTTAAACTTGAGGCGAGAGAGAGAGAGAGAGAGAGAGAGAGAGAGAGAGAGATAGAGAGAGAGAGAGAGAGAGAGAGAGAGAGAGAGAGAGAGAGAGAGAGAGAGAGAGAGGAGGAGGAGGAAGGAGGGATGGTGACCTTGGGAGGTGAGGTGAGGCCATTGGCTCCTATAGGTGATTGCAGCAGAAGAGAGAGACCGGGGGAGCAACATAAACCCCATTGCCGAGAACAAAGGTCACGACTCAGAGCACAAGGTCTCGGCCCCCTTCATCCCATTCAGCCCGGCCCCGTCATCCCTCTGTCGTCCCTTTTGCTACTCACTGATCCCAGCAACCTCCCCAGGAGAGGCTTCACAAACAAGAAGCCACACCGCGTTCCATTGTGCTGCTGCCGCTGCCGCTGCACTATGTACGGCAACCTCCTAGCTTAGACAGGAGTGCCCCTTCATAGATCATCATCAAGAGTTTTAGCCCCCCGACTATATCATATAATAGCCTACTGGTATCAAAGTGCCCGTTGGTCGTTTTATTTTTTTATCCACTTTTTCCTCATCTTTTTCCATTTGTCTCCCATCCCAAATTCCATTGTGCCAATTCTCCCCTCCCCTGTCTTGAACGTTGCTCGCATATGCCCCCCACTGGCCGGTCGTAGGGAGGATAGAAGCCTTGCATCACGTGTCCCCTCCGGTACACGAGGAGGCAGCCTGTCACATCTTTTCACCTGCCAGCGCGGACTCTCATTGGCGAGGTGTAACGTGTCGGAGGCTCACACTACCCCCCCGCCATTTCCTGTCTCTGCTGTGCAGGCGTCCCCCAACCGACCTGTGGGAGTCGCTGTCCACAGCGTCCAGATTACCACCCATCCACTACCCACCCGCTAACTCTGCCAATTGAGCCAGTATGACAACAGCCGGCCCAAGCCGGAGGCAACGCCGACAGCCGGAGTCGAACCCGGTGTCTCTTGCGTTGGTGACGAGCGCAATGTCCGCTGCGCCACCCAGCCGCCCTCAGGAGTGCCCCTTCACAGATCATCATCAAGAGTTTTAGCCCCCCGACTATATCATATAATACTAGGTATCAAAGTGCCCGTTGGTCGTTGGATATTCAACTCTTTGTTTGAAAACACAGACAGGAGAACATTAAGACTTTGGTCAAATGTGATGTGTGTCATGTGGTGTTTCCCCGCTGCCTCTCGCTGAGCGGTGTGGTGTACCATGCACTGTACTAATTCTTCTTTGTTTTAGCACTTCAAACGTTTGCCTCTCCCCCATACATCCATCACAGAGACATTGGAGTTGCAGCAAAGTCAAATTGCTCAGTCATTTCGGTGATCTAACAAAGAAAATAGCCAATCCGACGTAATTCGAGGTGGCATAATCATCTCCACACAAGTCATCTTTGATCTGTGATCTGTATTATATCTGCGCCAGTTGATGTTCGCACCGCGTGCTATCATGGAGGACTCATCGTGTGATATTTCATCTCGCGCGAGCCCGGCTGGACACGTTGCCGGCGGTTTTTCCACAAATGAGCACCGTGATCATGGAATATCCCCCCATGTAATGTGGTTGTTTTTCAGTAATTTTCCTCAATAGCAACGTTGATGATACAGGATGATATGTGTTTACTGTTTGTGATTCCCTCCATGGTTGAATGGCAGGTAACCTATTATCACAGAGCTAAAAGAACAAAGGATGGAAGGCATCCAGAGGAGCTGCTCAGTGGAGGAGAAGAGAACCGGGAGGCGATGCCAGACTGTCATCACAAGGGAATAAAAACCCTTTAGAAGATGAACCCTCCTGCCCTTTTGACTTAGCTGAAACATTATAATTTGCTGTATACTGTAACTTGTCTCTCTTTCTTTTTTTCAGGAAAGTGGGCAGTTCACTCCCCTTAGTAATTAGTATTTTATTGCGACAGCAGGGCGGCTGAGAGAGAGAGAGAAAGAGAGAGAGAGACACACACACATTTGATCCCAGGTCCCGGTAGGCGTGCATGAGGTCCCAGGGGTGAGGGTCTTAACCACTCCACTACCTCTGGGCACCCGTATAGCTGTTCTTCCCGCTTAGCCCTATATAAGGGAGGGTTGGATTATTTAGTTGTTTGTGGCCATCAGATCACACAGGCTATGGGCCAAACGATGGAAGCCTAGGGTTGGGTGGACGGAGCAGGGTGGGTGGAGTGGAGCACCCAACCCTGATCTAGGGAGACTCAGCGTGTCCTTCTCGTGAGTTCTGCATGACTTGCGCTGCCCCCCCCCCCCCCCCCCCCCCCCCCCCCCCCGGAGATAAAGGAGGAGTGCCGGTTCCTCAACGAGGAGGATGGGGGGGGGGGGGGGGGGTCAGGGTTTGGGGGGGCAGAGGAGGTGGTGGGGGGGTTGAGTTACAAGGACTGTAGGAGAGGGGCGGATAGCGAGTTTGGGGTCAGGTTCTTGGGGAAAGGGGTAGAGAGAGAGAGAGAGAGAGAGAGGGGGAACTCTTGAAGGTGTCTTGGGTAGGAGTGGAGGGGAGGAGGGGGGGTGGTCTCTTCTCCCGCCCCCCTGGACACTGACCTCTTTGTAGGGTTCATATTAAAAACTCAGGCTCTGGCGAGGTGACCCCAGCTAGACTAATCCTGTGACCTCCAGCGCATTAAAGTGACCGTTATAGTGGACATGCAAGGCCAGTCTGTCACATTCTGTCCAGAATGGTGTTTGCGTGCGTGTGTGTGTGTGTGTGTGTGTGTGTGTGTGTGTGTGTGTGTGTGTGTGTGTGTGTGTGTGTGTGTGTGTGTGTGTGTGTGTGTGTGTGTGTGTGTGTGTGTGTGTGTGTGTGTGTGTGTGTGTGTGCGCGTGTGTGTGTGTGTGTGTGTGTGTGTGTGTGTGTGTGTGTGTGTGTGTGTGTGTGTGTGTGTGTGTGTGTGTGTGTGTGTGTGTGTGTGTGTGTGTGTGTGTGTGTGTGTGTGTGTGTGTGTGTGTGTGTGTGTGTGTGTGTGTGTGTGTGTGTGTGTGTGTCTGCTGTTGGGGGTCTGGGTGTTATGGGTTGGTGGGATGGGGGGTATTGTGCGTGCAGTGAAGGCCAACAGCAGGGTAGGCACGGTCAATGCTTAATGTTAGGGGTCTAGGGTATGTGTTGTTGGGGGGGGGGGGCACGATGGACTTGAAGTTGCTCACACGATAACACTGCCCGGCCCATTCTCATATACAAGCCCTAGTCTGCTTATTATTATTAGTCTGTGAACTTGTACTATAGCCGATTATACGTTTTGATTTGCTTAATAGCTGATCACAACTTGAATCCTTAGCTTTGATCACTATAGCCACATCAACCCTGTGCAACAAATGTTACTTTAAACAGAATACAATTGAAGATAATACTTGCATTCTAATATTAATAATCACATTACTTACACACTCAAGAACAGAATAGAATAGAATAGAATAGAACTGTATTTATCCACACAAGGTAGACAATTGTCTCTTCTGCAATGCAATAATAAAAAATTCAAAAATATTCACAATCCGAATAAACGTTTTATATTCTAGTTTCTCTATAGGCTTTAGCTTGTTTTTCTTCCCAAACACTTAAGTTCAGAGGGGATTTTTTGTTTGTTTTATAGCTTCCAGGTCTGTACAAGACCATTTGGTCGGTAATGTTTAGTGACTCGCTCAAAGCGGCCGACTTGTTGTCCCCTGAAATCCGTGGAACATCTTCGGAGGCACTCAAAGGCCCTCTTTATGCGGTGATAAAAAAAAGGGGGGAGGGTTTTTTTAACCAATAAAGCCTTCACACCGGCGAGCAGATCTTCTGAGCGAAGCAGTCGTTGTTAATCACAGCAAACAGTTGGGAGCTCCTTTCAAAAGGGGATTATATCAGGGTCAGAAGCATTCAGACCTTAATTACCCCTGACATAATGTTTGACCATTCTGCTACCACTGAGGAGGGCAACACTTATTAAGGGGATGTGGGTCCGGGGGTCAACGGGGTCACTGGGGTCAACATTTCAAGCCCCCCCCCACCACCCATCACACCACCACCACTACCCCCCCCCCCCCCCACCCATCACACCACCACCACCACACCACCACCCATCTCTTCCTCCTACATTTTGTCCAATTGGGTGCAGCGTAATAATATATATTGTACTGTGTATGATTCCATTATGACTAAGAAGATGGTATGTATAGTTAGTAATATGTTGTCACTCTCTGATTTTAATACCACTTTGGTTATTATTTGTGTCTGTAAACGTCTTATCTATTGTCATGTTTATTATGTGATGTGTTTGACCCCCAACAAGAGTAGCTAATGGGGATCCTAATAAAATCACAACATCATAAATCCCAGTGATTTAGCCAAACCCACGAGGAGCGGGTGTGAGGTGTGAGGAGCCAGAGAGACAGAGAGAAGTCTGATTAATTTAAGGGACTGACAGCTTTAGTGGAAGTTGGTTGGTCCTTGGTGGATGTGCAACGGGACTCATGCCAGTGACATACAGAGACACAGCAGCAGTCAGTCTGTCGTCTTGACGCTTGGTCAGTGCTCTCCCACAGATGACTCATATCACAGAAAAGTAAACTTTTCAGGAATCAAGTAAAATGGGCAGATCTTCTATAGATGACTTAGTATATCAAAACAAATGTTTACCATTGGTTTGACTTTGTTCTGCAGGAATATCTAGTGTTATACATATTCTAGATGTATACGGCACAATTCCAAATGTCAATCCATTCCAAAAGTATTGTATCATTTAAAAAAGAAATCCCCCCCCAATTCCACAAAAGTTCACTTGAGGGGATAAAAACTTTTTTTTTCGTATCCAAAATGGCAATGGTATTAATTACACTTTTTTGCATGTAAGAGAGCTGGCAGAGACTCTGACTTCACACGTACAGACAGACTCCACGATGTCGACTGACTGGATGAAAGGAGGATAGGTTTACGACTCGGTAGATTTATGTGAAGGCTGGTTTGACTTGTATGCAGCAGGGTGGCATCAGCCCAAAAGGCTGTTGATGCCCAGGTTGTGCGCGACACACCCAGAGGGTGGTGTCAACCCCAGGTCATGGAGGTCTGTTGAGAAGAGGGGGCTGGGGCTGGAGAATGGGGGGGTGGTGACGGTGGATGCGAGATGACAGCCGAGACACAGGGAGCTGTCAAACGCTGTTTAAATTAACGGGAGGAGGAACGCGACGGGAGGATGAGAGAAAGGTAAGACATTGCCATTGTTTGTAGTCACTCAATGAATGTAAACTGATAGGAAGCTCGACTCAAGGGGAGCTGTTTTTTATGATGTCATTTGCTCAGGCTCTTCCCCCGAAATTACCTCATAGACTTCAAAACTGTCATTTAGGATAATTACATCATATCCCATGTATTGATATACATGTAAAGTGGCTTTGAATGAATGAATTAATGAATAAATTAATTAATGAATTAATGAAAAAACGAATGAATGGTTTATTAATGTGGCATGCCACATAAGTGGCCCATCCCACATGCGATTATCAGATACCAGCGTAAAAGAACAAAAACAAAAGCCCTTGGGCCGGAGTCCTGACAGGGAGAGACCTTCAGAGCAAGGACTGGGACATTTAATTTCTTTATTGAAATTAGGTTTCCCTCATTTGCAGTCACATCGAGTATCTCATTTGCATTTTCACCTTACCTTAAAGTTTTGTACCTCATTTTCTGCATTGTACCTCACTGTTTACTCATTTTACTCACTGTACTAGATTGTACCTAGGTTGTACTTTAGATTGTATATTGTATATTCCTCTTTACTTACTTTTTTATTTACTTTCTACTTACTTTCTTACTTACTTTTTTTTACTGTATGAAGCACACTCTCAGGGGCTCATACAGAACCAAACATTTCACCGTAAAGTATGTGTATTTTATTGTGATAATTAATAAACAAACTTGAACTTGAAACTTGTAAATACAGAAAAAAAAATATATATATAAAATCACACAGCATATAATCATGCTATGTAAGACAACAAGGCGAGGCAAGAGTAAGTGTCACCTGACCCCCACGGGAAGCATCCAGGTCTAAGGCTAAGGTGTGCACATGCACGGATACTCTTCCCAAAGGGGCCAGCCGACCTACCACCATAAATTTCCCCAGGACCACAAACAGACACGGGAGAATGCGCCGAGAAACAGTAAGAAAGCTTTTATTGCATGAAAATAGATATTTAATACAAGGTTATATTTCTATATAAATAATTGGTCGGTTAGCCTATTTAAAAGACCCACGCCTCTTAAGCCTAGGGTAGTTTAAAAAGAGGAAGTGCTCAATGCCCCGTAAACCCACCCCCAGACTGTTACTCCCACCCACGCCACCTATCCCCGCCCCTGAGACACTACACACGTGAAGGAAAAAGGGTCTGCCCTGCACACGGGTCTATGACTATCACACGTTAATTTAGAATCACACTACACCACACGGTTCACTGTAAACAGCCTAAAATAGGTATCGATATCACACCATCCCTTGGGGAGCCACGGCAAATGATTAGGGAGAATATAGGTAGATAAATACACACTAAGTGTTCACACAGTAACTAAGGGGGCTGGGATAAAATAGCACGGGCTGCTCACCGCTAGGGGTAGGGCCTAGGCCTAGAATACTCCTCTCATACCCTAGCCTAGTTTTGGGCAGTGGAAGCGCTGAGTTGACAAACACTAAAAACAAAGGTTTTAAGTATGACCGGGGCCCGAAGGTGAGGGCCGGAAGGACGCCACCTCCTTCCGCTCCCGTAGCCCCTCCCGCCTTCGGGCTAAAAACTGTTCTGTCTGTACTGGGGTTTTTAGGCACTCCAAGCACCAGGCGTGCAATAATGTCCTCCCGCCTGCAATGAAAGGCACAGTCAGTAAGAGCAAGGTCCCACCGTTCACGGGTTCGTCACAATGCACAATGGATTAGATATCCTCCATATGATTTAGAAAAGAGAGAAAGGTAGTTCACAGAGGATGGAGAATCCACAATACTAGGTTCAAGTCTTCGACAGTTTTACTGGCTTTACTGCACGCCGTTCCGATAATCTTCAGCTTCACGCTACTAATAATATTCCTATTTCCAATGCAGTCAGTGTTCGTCTATGTCTTCATTTACCACTCGGGAAACAGTTCACTTGTCAGGCACGTATTCTACTGTCTTGCGTTCTTTACTCACGGCGCCCGGTGTGGCGATAATGTCTCTCCGGTCTGAAGCTCCACCCGTTTCCACTGCGGGGGGAAAACACTGCAGTCGCCGATATGAACTGGTTCCACTGGAGGAAAAGCACAAACACAAAAAAGTCGCGTGTCCTCGTACTCCTACAGCCCCGCGTCCTCTGTTACCGTCCTCTCGACTCCCGTTTTCGTTCTGCTACTGTCCGTCATTGATTCTCCTTTCAGCAGCGCCAGCACTTCCTGGCACCGCCCCCGTCACGCCAGCCAGCCAATCACCTCGCGCTCCCTCCAACGACGCTCCCCAGCTGCGTAAGAAGAAGAGGGCACACATGTGTAGCCTGTATGACGTTTACATACGCTACCCCCCCCTGGTGGTCCTGCACTCGCCTGTTGTAGCTGTCCTCTGCACAAAATCACCATCCTCCCAAGATGGCTCTCTCCGCTCCCGTCAGGACTTCCTGGACTCCGTCTAAACAAACAACAGGGACAGCATGGTGCAGTACAGCGACGGCACTTCACATATCATCATCAGCTGATATTCACTTGCCTGTTCCATCAGCCAGGTAAGCCTTTGGGTCCTCTTCCAGACCATCCCGGGACACGTCCTCCTCTTAGGCTCCCGCAGGTACATACACACCCCCATACAGATACCCCTATACCCCCACCCGCAACATAAGGATAACAAGTCAATTAAAACATGTACAACTTGATTGACAATGGTTGGAGATCTAGGTTTTGGAGTTCATTCCATGAGCTAGGGGGACTTCAGAGCCAAATGCAGATTTACCCTGTTCCGAGGAAACGCAAAGGGACCTTAACCCTTTGAGTGCCACAGGTGCGGATCCTTCTGACGTTGCTCAGGAGGAATCTGCAGGTTCTGGTTGTCGCTGCAATGTGAGCAGAGAAGTTCAACTGGTCGTCGAGGAGAACACCAAGGTTCCTTGGCGGTCGGGGTTCAGTTTGAGGTGGTTGGTCGTCATCCAGGCGGAGATGTCGGACAGACAGGCCGAGATCCGCTCAGAGACGTGGATATCTCAGGGAGAGAAGGAGAGGAAGAGTTGAGTATCATCGGCATAGCAATGATACAAGAAGGCATGAGACGTGATAATGTTACCCAGAGATTTAGTGTAGAGGGAGAAGAGAAGGGGTCCAAGGACTGAGCCCTGGGGGACACCCGTCCGCAGGGTACAGGTGGCAGACAGGGTCCCTCTCCATGACACTTGGTAGGAGCGGTCATTGAGGTATGATGTCAGCCATGTCAGCGCAGAGCCAGCCACTCCCATTCCTGCGTGGGACGCGAGGAGGATCGGATGGTTGACTGTGTCGAAGGCTGAAGATAGGTCTAGGAGAATCAGGACAGAGAGGCCATTCGCTTTTCCTAAGTGAAGTGCCTCTGTGACCGCAATGAGGGCCGTTTCTGTCCCGTTTCTGTCCTGAAGCCTGACTGATTAGGGTCTAGGAGGTCATTCTGTAAGAGATAATCAGTGAGTTGGTTGGATACAGCATGTTCAAGTGTTTTAGAAAGGAAGGAGAGAAGAGAGACAGGACGATAGTTGCCTATGACGGTGGGTTTATGAGGGGTGTGACTCTGGATTGTTTTAGGGAGGAGGGGACCACCCCAGAGTTGAGGGAGGAGTTGATGGTTGCAGTTAGGAGAGGAGCTCTTCTAAACTCATCTATGATTAGCACAAAAAGAGTAATTGAGGCAGTTGTCCTGTCTGTGTTGGACTACGGAGGAGATGTAATTTATAGACATGCAGCGGCTTCCACTCTTAAGCCCTTAGACTCCATATACCATTCAGCCATGAGATTTATCACTGGTGATGGTTAGGGTGCTCACCGGTGTGTTCTGTATAATAGAGTTGTGTGGTCCTCCCTAGCAGAGAGGCGCATTGGCATCTGTTTCTAAAGCCATAATTGGAGTCGCGCAATTTATCTCACTTCTCTGTTGGAGTGGACATCTGGATGCTATGGCACACGTTCCAATGATTGGCTTATACTTACACCTCCTAGAGCTTGTACTCAACTTAGGAAATATGCGTTTAGCTTCTGTGCTTCTGACATGTGGAACATGATCATACAACAAACTCCAAAACTCAATACTTTGGTGTCCTTGGCTCAGTTTTAAATCCTTAATCACCAACCATTCCACGATAATCTGCAGTTGTTTTAATTGATTCTACAAACTACTATGATTGCACTTATTGTATATTGGATTTTTTTTTTTATTGTATTTTTTTATGTTTTGTATTGCTCAACGGCATTGAGAAGCTAGCTCCTTATAGAGGGGGTGGGTGGGAGGGGTTCTCCAGGATAGCGGCCAGCTTCTTTCTCATCCCCCTCTAGTTTGACCAGCTCGACCACCATGGAGCTAGCCTTCCTAACCGCGTGTATGCTTTACCCAACGCAGTTGTGTTTCTGCGTGCGAGTTTTTGCGCTCTGATTGGCCAGGTCATGTGACATGTGCGCCAATCGTGGGACAGCAAGTTCTGCGCCTATTTCCGGGTCTAACAGCCTGCAAACTACCTGGCGTTCTATCGCCATGCTCTAAGACAAACTCTAACCTTAACCAACTTCGAAAGAGTGCCTAAGCTTAACCGTCGAAAGAAGGGCAGGCGTTCTATCGCCATGCTCTAAGACAAACTCTAACCTTAACCAACTTCGAAAGAGCGCCTAAGCTTAACCAGTGTAGACACGTGCGGTCCCACGATTGGGCGTACATGTCACATGACCAGAAATGACCTGGCCAATCAGAGACGCGGAAACACAACTGCGTTGGGTAAAGCATTCACGCTTCCTCACCAGGGCCCTCATTCATCAACGTGTTCTACGCACAGATCTGTGCTTACCCTGTGCGTACGATCATTTCTAAGCAAAGAGTGGGATTCATCAATTTCGATTTGAACTTGACTCCGTGCTTACATCTACGCACAGGTCGGACCTGGCGTACCTCGCGCCCAGTGGTAGAATATCGTTACTACGCATAAGCACTCTTCAGTCCTGCATTAGTTTCAAGGCGGAAATAAGCTTCCGTGCATTAGTGTTCAACTTCTGTATGACCCGTAATTCATTATAGTTCATTGTAAAATAGCGACAGTAGTGTAATTATAACGGGCTCACACGCGAACAAGAGGTTGGCCTGCTTGTTTGGCACGGGGGGCAGACGCAAAACACCAACCTCCAAACGCGATTAGATATTGTTTCGAATAAAAAGCAAATTATTTTGTGTGTCATGTTTCCAAATAAGATTGGTCACGAAATGCTTTCTACTTCAATTTGTTGGTTACTTAGAATAGATGACCTCCGTTGAAACTTCACTGAGACTAACAGTCTATTTGTGAGCTCCCGCACAGATGTGATGATAATAATAATAATAACAATAATAATAATAGCTTCATTTTATATAGCGCCTTTCAAGAGACCCAAGGTCGCTTTACATAGATAGGGGGGGGGGGAATAACAAAGTAACAAACATAGTATACAGACACACAACATATATGATGATGGAATTCATTCAAGATCCTCTCCACCCTCGGGTCTTTGCCACCGCGGCACGGTCCATCGTGATATTGGAGATGGATCGACCAATAGACTGTTACTGTAGCTGTCAAAGCTCCATCACAAATGCAGTTATGTGAATAGAAAGGGATTCCACTCAGTCAATGTTGCGATGCGCATTTGCCTGATACATGTTATTGCTGGATGCCGGGAGGAAGGCGATGCTGAATGTTTTCAATTCATTAAATAAAACGGATACTTTTTGCAAGGGTTTACTGACTGTCATACAAATGATCAACCAACTACATACTGTAACTTTTCAGTGCACGTTCTTATTTACATTGTGACAACAGCCTTGTGAGTTCCCGCAGTGACCCGCACACAGACATGATGGAATTCAAGTTCATGTTTGTATTGATCACATATAGGCAGGCTACACATGGCGTATAGGCTACATCATACATGGCAGTAAGATTCATTGTTCTTGTATAGCTCTCGTATTATTGTTTATGTAGGCTACCCAATACTGACATCAAAATGGATTGTAGTATGCCTCTAGAAATCATATGCAGCAGGTAGAAAATTGACGGGAGATCCATCGCGATTTGGAATCAAATTGAGGAGAACTTTAATCCCTGGGTATTAATCAAACAACACGGGAAAAGGCAGTCATATTCCAGCGCGGTCTTTATTAGCCGACAACAAAATAGATGCCTCTAAAAATCATATAGCCAATCGAACACAAAGGCATTCATATTACAGCACGGTTATAATGACACACAACCAACGCCAAACAGTGGTCAACGAACGGTCTTTATTAGTATTTTGAGCTGTCCAGGCAGAATTGCAGCAATGGTCTTAGGGAGCCGTTGATATCTGACATCACCGTTTACAAATCCGCCTTTTATTTATCCCATAATACGCGATAGTGTCTTCTTGGTTCGACAGCAGTGAATTCTCCGTGGAGTTTCTCAGAGTACCGCTCGGGTCAGTCCATTATTTCACATCCCATGGGGGGTGTTTCCTCACTTTCATGACCATATATGGATAATCATGCACGAGCATTGACGGTAGAACAAAGTTCTACGGAGGAGCGTAGAGCCTGCGTACGCACCGTGTGATGAATCCCGACTTCCCTGTGCGTACACTAGTTCTACATTCCGTGCTTACGTGTGGAAATAGAACATATTCTACGTCCACGTTGATGAATGAGGGCCCAGGTTGTTGGTGTCCCTTGAGTTGATGCAGCCCCCCTCCCCCATGCAATTTTTTTTATAGAAATCACACTATCAAATGCCTGCTTTTAGCATGTACCAATAACTTTTGTATGCCCACAGAAGACACCATTGTCTTAGAATCAGGTTTTGGACCAGCCACTTTGTTCCAAGCACGTTCTAGTGTAAAGGAGGGGGGGGGGGGGCATGGTGGGATGAACGATGGAAGGCAAATTACATCAACATCAAACAGCTATGGAGCTGAGCTGATACAAACAAACTCTGGTACAAAGGCGGCTTTGATTGTTGCTTCGTACATCATCCACAGTACAGCTGTACTAATGAACAGGACAGAGGCGTCAGAGCTGAGATGTCTGTCTTTCTGTTTTTCTGTTTTTCTTTCTTTCTTTCTTTCTTTCTTTCTTTCTTTCTTTCTTTCTTTCTTTCTTTCTTTCTTTCTTTCTTTCTTTCTTTCTTTCTTTCTTTCTTTCTTTCTTTCTTTCTTTCTTTCTTTCTTTCTTTCTTTCTTTCTTTCTTTCTTTCTTTCTTTCTTTGTCTCGAACATCAACAATAAAATATCACAATAAAACAGTAAAAGATAAAACACCAAACATAAAAGATAAATCAAACAATCTCCATCAGAAAAAAAACAATACAATGGATGTGTTGAAGAAGGAGCAGGAAGAGGCAAAATGCGTATCATGTCCTGCCCCTTCACCAACAGTGTCACATTCAATTTAAAAATAAATCTTATGAATAAAAAAAGAGAAGTATTTATATCATGACATCATATTTACACAATCACACAATGCAGGACCCTTGCTGTTTCATTATTAAATCAGCATCAACAATTGAATTTACCCTCCTCATTTCTGTATTTCTTGAAAATGTTTGTATTTCAACGTGCTATTGCTTTTTACAGGATGCAATGAACAGATTGGAGAGAAGAGGACATGTAGGGGTTAACCCTTTCACTACCACACTACAGAAGGTTAAACCTTTTACTACCACACTACAAAGGGTTAACCCTTTTAATACCACACTACAGAAGGTTAACCATTTCACTACCACACTACAGCAGGTTAACCCTTTCACTACTACACTACACAAGGTTAACCTTTCACTACCACACTGATACTACAGACGGTCAGCCTTCCTCTATAGTCAGGATCGCCGTCATGAGACTATGGGTATAAGCTGCCATTGGCTGAGTATTTTAGTCGGAATTCTCCTCCCTTTCCGCTATCTGCGACACTATTTCGCAAAGGGCACTGTCGCAGTGTCGCTGCATCCTGGTCTTAGCGCCACCCAGGATGATTGTGATTGGTTTAAAGAAATACAAACAAGACAAGCCACTTCAAATTACTTTATTTTCCTTTCGGAACTTCATTTGTGCAGTGGTTGAAAGACAAACATACAGTCACAATACATAGACACTCACCACTATATATAAAAAAAAATGTTAAAACTACAATAAAAAGACCACTATATAAAAAAACACCAACTACATTAAAACTACAGTACTTAAAAACCATGTGGAGCAGTTCTGTATGTATATAAATAATAAATAATAAGATAAGATAAGATATTCCTTTATTGATCCCCTTGGGGAAATTCAGGCATCATAGCAGCATGGGGGGGGGGGGGGGGTACAGGTAGTAAAAACAACACAGGCAGTGTAAACAATTTGGTAAATTTGGTCAATATAATTTACTATCTGACTAGCTGAAGAAAATATTCACATTATTCACAGTGTCACATAAGGTGCAGTATGCATAAGGTAGTGTTGTAATTTACTATCTACTGAGTATACATTATTCACAGTATCACAGTATCCACTGAAATATACATTATTCACAGTATCACAGTATCCACATAAGGTGCAGTAAGCCTAAGGTAGTGTAGGTTGTCCTCCTTGGGTTCCTATAAGTCCCAGGTCAATGTCTGGTAGCAGTCGCTGTCGCTGCCCCCTGTTGTGGAGCCTGGAGGCTGCTAGTCGCTGCCCACTGTTGTGGAGCCTGATGGCCGCTGGTATGAAGGACTGTCCGAGGCGGTTAGTTGAGTGTCGGGGGGGAATGAGTCTGTGGCTGAACGAGCTTCTCATCTTGACTAGCTCGTCATAGAGGGGGTGGTAGGGGTTCTCCATGATGGCAGCCAGCTTCCTTATCATCCCCCTCTCTGCCATCACCTCAAGTCTAGGTAGCTCGACTCCCACCACGGAGCTAGTAGTAGTACAGGTACATAGTATGTGTCCATCAGGTGGAAGGGGGAGTCTATTTTAAGTAGTCCAAAGTCCTTGGGGGGGGGGGGGGGGCAGTCTGGCCTCCACCAGACCTAGGTGTTCAGCAGTCTGATGGAGGTTGGCACGAAGCTACCTAAGCCCCTTTTGTTCAGGGATGAAGCTCTGTATCGACGGCCTGAGGGCATTATGTACCCATTCTGCAATCTGTTAATAAACTTTTCAATCAATCAATTAGTTTGTAATGGGTGTGAAGGGTGTCTGTGTTATCTACAACTATTTGGGAGGCCTTTTTAACTGTCCGTTTCTTGTGAGAAATCCTGTGTTTAACTAACTGTTAAGAATGTAATGACGTTCAACCAAAAATACGAACATAATTTAGTCTGCTCAGTCCCATCCATTTCAACCGGTCCACAATTGTATATATGGGCAGCTTCCGACGCCATCTATCAGCCCAGCTGAGAGTCATCAGCCCATCAGCCCAGCTGAGAGTCATCAGCCCATCAGCCCAGCTGAGAGCCGTCAGCTCATCAACGGTCCGGATATCAACCCTGCGGATCCTGTTCCTGATCGTCTCAGTGTTATCCTATCTACCCTAGGTACGAGGACGTACTTAGCCTTGCCTGCTCTGTCTGTACTGCCTGCCATGTCCTAACCTCTGTTCTCCCTGTGCCCAGGACCACCACCACTCCCGGCCGACACTGTCTCCTGACGTACTACCTGCCTGGACATTCCTGAGAAACTCAAGCAAGAGTCACTACTCGTCTAATGTTGCACATTCTTGTATATTCTCTATTGCATTGTCTGCTCGGAACCCAAAGGAATTAAAACCTACTTAAAACGCTCCATTCTCCCTCTCCCTGTGTTCTGCTATTGGGCTCCGCCACCGCTGCACAATGCGGACCGCGTCGACTCAGTTTTCAGTATATTCTGGGTTAACTGAGAGCAGATTACTATAGGTGTTCATCTACGCTTGGTGCTGCTTGCTTCCTGTTCTCTTTGTAGTCAGGGGTGTAAAGTACTTGAGTAATTGTACTTCATTACAATATTTAAGAACAGTTTTTACTCCTTACATTTAAAATGCAGACCTACAAAGTACAAATATCGCAGGTCCAACCATTTTAATTAGTATATTTGTTTCTCTGGCCGAACTAACGTTAACATAGTTAACGTATCCTCCTGCCGCACTTTATTTAAAAACAGCCAATCAAATCCCCATCAATGGAAAATGAACCCACCCATACCCATGCTGATTGGTCCTTGTGCAAGACTAGAAAGCGGGGATCTTTGATTAAACACCTGCTATCAGAAGAATAGACAGTCAGAAAAAAGTTTTTACTTTTACTTTTTAGTACTATTTGACTTTTACTCAAGTGTGTTTTTAGCCAGATACTCAGACTTTTACATTTTGAGACGGTACCCATACTTTCACTTAAGTATAATTTCTGGGTACTTTTTACACCCCTGTCTGTAGTGCGTGTATAGCGATTGTAACAGTGGTCACAAACTACTGGTATGGTACTTCCTCCGATAGCCTTGAATCGCGAACCCTCTGCTCGCCAGCACCATGTGACCATGTGGTCTCGTCTTATCCATTCTGACATCCTGGGTTTTCTCCTACACAACAGAGTCTCCAACTCCAATTGAATCTACAAAGTTGTTCACAAAAGTGCATGTGTGCTTGTGTACCGGTGGTCACTAGGCAGGGGTATAAAAAGTACCCAGAAATTATACTTGTGTGAAAGTATGGGTACCGTCTCAAAATCGTACTCAAGTAAAAGTCAGTATCTGGCTAAAAACACACTTGAGTAAAAGTAAAAAAGTGTCTACTTTTAAACGTACTTAAGTACTAAAAAGTAAAAGTAAAAACTTGTTTTTATTGCAAGGGATAGACCAAAAAATGTATACGTGGCTTCGGAATTGCACATCCTAAGGTTCTTGTCAAATAGTTGAAAATAATTTTTAAATCACCACTGGTTAGTGGTTAATGAAAATATCCACTGAAGGCTTGTTAGCATTTTGTAGCAATGCCAATGGCAACAAATGGGTTCAGCTTTCCAGTTTACCAAACCAGATACTGGCTAGCTGACCCCATTCGCTTCCACCACTAGCATTGCTACAAAATGTTAACAAGCTGACAGTGGACATTTCTCAGTAAGCGTAGTGCAGAATTTAAAATGGTTTTCAACTATTTGACCTGATTAAGTTGAGTCAAGTGTGCTGTTGGTGGAATTGAACAAAACAAATACATGGGGTGCCTTGAAGACCACTGGAACCACTGCCATAGAAAAATACAGATTTTAACCTTGTGTGTATTGAGCCGTACTGTATTGTACCCATTCTGCAATGTCTGTTAATACAATTTTGATTCGATCAATCTCCTTTGCGGTGATTGATTGACTGAAAATTGTATTAACAGATTGCAGAATGGGTACAATACAGTACGGCTCAATACACACAATTGTTAAGGTGATGCAGACCAGAGAAAGACTTTCGTCTTATTTACATCAGGGTCCCCCATTTCCAATTCATAATTAATTGTAAGTAAGGGTGCAACTAGCACCGTGCAATCCATTCTTTGTGGATCTAGCCCAAAGTGTCCTTAAGCCACTTAAAACCCCTAACTAGCTCTCGATGAGCAGGCTGGCACCTTGGTTGCCTCTGCCATCGGTGTGTGAATGGGTGAATGTGAGACCTAAATTGTAAAGCGCTTTGGATAAAAGTGCTTTGGATAAAAGTGCTAAATAAATGCAGACCAGCCCAGTATGTTAAACACCACAGTTTTATCCATTGCGCCACAATTTTACTTATGAGTGGGTTTTTACACCATCGCAAGGATTCTAAGCAGGTTTCTAGCAACAGTACATATACTGCCCTATTTCACTGCTCTGTTGCTATGAAAAGAGAACTTCTCACGGAGGAGGGTTAGCTAGTCAAAATGAATGCACAAATTACTTTACAATGAAATTAATAGGTTTTGACCACTAGTTGCATTGGAATAGAATAGAATAGAAATACTTAAATTATCCCGAAGGAAATTTGACACTACAAATCGATTACATTAAACATTTAGACAGTACAAAGTCACGAATAAGAATAACAAAACAAATTGCCTAAGAATAGAATAAAATATAGAGTAAAAATATACAGAAATCTACAGTAAGTGTAATACACAGTGTTGTTTCAAAAGTAAAAGTCCAGGAAGATGGTAACTGTCACTCTCATTGTAGAGCACAGTGGGAGAAAAGGGGTCCCCGAAGATTGTATCACATGTTCTTCCAGCGAAGGCATGAGGAAACATAAGCATGCCACATCTGCCTATGCAATCGGTCTATGCCATCGGTCTATGCCAGTGGTTCTCGATGGCGTCGACCATTAAAGTTTGTCGATTTCAATATTCATGGCAGACGCATCGTATCGTTACTTTGCCGTGAAAATGGTAAACGTTCAAAGTCATAACATGTGCAACACGTCATCTAACTAGTGCGCAATGAATTAATTAATCACATTCGAAATACAAATAACTTATTTTTGTCAACTCCAGCTGCAACACTGAACAATTGAAGGGGCTGAGCCGGATAGCTCTCTCTCTCTCTCTCTCTCTCTCTCTCTCTCTCTCTCTCTCTCTCTCGGGGCTTCCTGTCAATCGTTGTCGGGTCGTTTTGGATTACCACTGCTTCTGCCTGTTCCCCCCGTTGTTGTACCTCGTCTGTTTTTCTTCAGGACGTCTATGAAAGTCGCCGCTGTTGTGTTTCTCTATCATCCGTTGGAGCTATGCCTCGTTGCCCGCTTTGCGCATTTGCGCTTTGGTGAGTTTTTGGGACGAACCTTTTGGATTCTCTGTTTTCTGTGTGTTTGGATAACACTGAAGATTTGCCGTTTTTGTTTTGTACTGGACTCAGCTAAACTTGTGTGTTGGTAACACTGAAGATTAAGTCACGTGTGATTGTACTGGACTCAGCTAAACTTGTGTGTTGGTAACACTGAAGATTAAGTCACGTGTGATTATACTGGACTCAGCTAAGGAAGACTGGACTGCCTCTGTATTCCGTTGGCTTGTTTATTGACCACTCGCTCTCTCTCTCCGTTCCTCCCCGAGTTGGATCCTGGAGTAGCTGCAGAGGCGCAGAGGCAATGGCGCTACGCCGCTTCACCATCTCAATACCGGGACGATCTGCAGAGCCGCAGACAACTCTGCCAAGAACATTCTCCCCTTTGTTGTTCTTATTGTTATTTCGCTCATTCCTGTTTCAGAAATAAATACGCCCTAGTCTTTGGCTAACTCTGAACTACCTGTCTGTGCCGTGCTGTTGGGGTCGGTTTCAAACCATAACACTGTATCCCTTTTGGTTTTGGTGAACTTGAATGCAACCTCCTTTCATTAGGCAGTTCGCTTGTTAGATTTTGAGGAAGATCGCATCGACAGTGGTTCTCAAACCGCTCCTGTCAGGCAGACCAAAATTATTTGCGCCCCCCCCCCCCCCCCCCTCGCCGCAACAAAATAGTCATGAAATGGGCCAAGTTTAAATTGATTGAAACAACAATATCATGAGCTTTCACTCAACCACACACACACACACACACACACACACACACACACACACACACACACACACACACACACACACACACACACACACACACACACACACACACACACACACACACACACACACACACACACAGACACACACACACACACACACAGACACACAGACACACAGACACACACTCACAGACACACACACAGAGCAACTTTTCAGTGCCGCAGCACGTCATCCTCTTCTTGATTACGTACAATCATTTGTCAGGCTAAAAGTATTTGATCAATTGCATCCTGGGGTATAATATCATTAATGTCAATCCCCTGTGAGTCCTAATAAATATAAACCCAGCGGCCGCCAGTGTGACCAAATTGTTTTTTTTTTGCTTCGGGGGAGGATTGAGAAGGGATTACCGAAAGGTGGGGAGAGCAGCCGGGGGGGGGGGGGGGGGGTTGCGTGAATATTAAAGGCAACCAACTTGTGTTCGGCTTTTCTCTGATTGGCCGCGCCCCCCCGCCCCCAAGCACAGGCAAGCGCAGTCGTCCCACGTCCCAAATGAAATCCAAGGAGCGCAAGCGAGCGGCAGCGCGGGCAACCAACATGTGTCAACCAACTTGTGTTCAGCTGCGGTAGCAGTGGAGCGCTATGAAATGCGCTGAACTAGAAAGCGTAACGTTATTATGTTTCGCGTCACTGTACACCAGATTCACTCGTGTATAAACAAAGCCCATACAGTTATGAAATGCGCTGAACTAGAAAGCGTAACGTTATTATGTTTCGCGTCACTGTACATCACTTCACTACCACACTACAGCAGGTTAACCCTTTCACTACTACACTACACAAGGTTAACCTTTCACTACCACACTGATACTACAGACGGTCAGCCTTCCTCTATAGTCAGGATCGCCGTCATGAGACTATGGGTATAAGCTGCCATTGGCTGAGTATTTTAGTCGGAATTCTCCTCCCTTTCCGCTATCTGCGACACTATTTCGCAAAGGGCACTGTCGCAGTGTCGCTGCATCCTGGTCTTAGCGCCACCCAGGATGATTGTGATTGGTTTAAAGAAATACAAACAAGACAAGCCACTTCAAATTACTTTATTTTCCTTTCGGAACTTCATTTGTGCAGTGGTTGAAAGACAAACATACAGTCACAATACATAGACACTCACCACTATATATACATTTTTTTTTTAAAACTACAATAAAAAGACCACTATATAAAAAAACACCAACTACATTAAAACTACAGTACTTAAAAACCATGTGGAGCAGTTCTGTATGTATATAAATAATAAATAATAAGATAAGATAAGATATTCCTTTATTGATCCCCTTGGGGAAATTCAGGCATCATAGCAGCATGGGGGGGGGGGGGGCGGGTACAGGTAGTAAAAACAACACAGGCAGTGTAAACAATTTGGTAAATTTGGTCAATATAATTTACTATCTGACTAGCTGAAGAAAATATTCACATTATTCACAGTGTCACATAAGGTGCAGTATGCATAAGGTAGTGTTGTAATTTACTATCTACTGAGTATACATTATTCACAGTATCACAGTATCCACTGAAATATACATTATTCACAGTATCACAATATCCACATAAGGTGCAGTAAGCCTAAGGTAGTGTAGGTTGTCCTCCTTGGGTTCCTATAAGTCCCAGGTCAATGTCTGGTAGCAGTCGCTGTCGCTGCCCCCTGTTGTGGAGCCTGGGGGCTGCTAGTCGCTGCCCACTGTTGTGGAGCCTGATGGCCGCTGGTATGAAGGACTGTCCGAGGCGGTTAGTTGAGTGTCGGGGGGGAATGAGTCTGTGGCTGAACGAGCTTCTCATCTTGACTAGCTCGTCATAGAGGGGGTGGTAGGGGTTCTCCATGATGGCAGCCAGCTTCCTTATCATCCCCCTCTCTGCCATCACCTCAAGTCTAGGTAGCTCGACTCCCACCTCGGAGCTAGTAGTAGTACAGGTACATAGTATGTGTCCATCAGGTGGAAGGGGGAGTCTATTTTAAGTAGTCCAAAGTCCTTGGGGGGGGGGGGGGGGGGGGCAGTCTGGCCTCCACCAGACCTAGGTGTTCAGCAGTCTGATGGAGGTTGGCACGAAGCTACCTAAGCCCCTTTTGTTCAGGGATGAAGCTCTGTATCGACGGCCTGAGGGCATTAGTTTGTAATGGGTGTGAAGGGTGTCTGTGTTATCTACAACTATTTGGGAGGCCTTTTTAACTGTCCGTTTCTTGTGAGAAATCCTGTGTTTAACTAACTGTTAAGAATGTAATGACGTTCAACCAAAAATACGAACATAATTTAGTCTGCTCAGTCCCATCCATTTCAACCGGTCCACAATTGTCACAATCATGGCGAGAGCCGCCATTTCTCTACCTACTTCCACGCCCTTATATGGGCAGCTTCCGACGCCATCTATCAGCCCAGCTGAGAGTCATCAGCCCATCAGCCCAGCTGAGAGTCATCAGCCCATCAGCCCAGCTGAGAGCCGTCAGCTCATCAACGGTCCGGATATCAACCCTGCGGATCCTGTTCCTGATCGTCTCAGTGTTATCCTATCTACCCTAGGTACGAGGACGTACTTAGCCTTGCCTGCTCTGTCTGTACTGCCTGCCATGTCCTAACCTCTGTTCTCCCTGTGCCCAGGACCACCACCACTCCCGGCCGACACTGTCTCCTGACGTACTACCTGCCTGGACATTCCTGAGAAACTCAAGCAAGAGTCACTACTCGTCTAATGTTGCACATTCTTGTATATTCTCTATTGCATTGTCTGCTCGGAACCCAAAGGAATTAAAACCTACTTAAAACGCTCCATTCTCCCTCTCCCTGTGTTCTGCTATTGGGCTCCGCCACCGCTGCCATAACAACAATGCGGACCGCGTCGACTCAGTTTTCAGTATATTCTGGGTTATCTGAGAGCAGATTACTATAGGTGTTCATCTACGCTTGGTGCTGCTTGCTTCCTGTTCTCTCTGTAGTCAGGGGTGTAAAGTACTTGAGTAATTGTACTTCATTACAATATTTAAGAACAGTTTTTACTCCTTACATTTAAAATGCAGACCTACAAAGTACAAATATCGCAGGTCCAACCATTTTAATTAGTATATTTGTTTCTCTGGCCGAACTAACGTTAACATAGTTAACGTATCCTCCTGCCGCACTTTATTTAAAAACAGCCAATCAAATCCCCATCAATGGAAAATGAACCCACCCATACCCATGCTGATTGGTCCTTGTGCAAGACTAGAAAGTGGGGATCTTTGATTAAACACCTGCTATCAGAAGAATAGACAGTCAGAAAAAAGTTTTTACTTTTACTTTTTAGTACTTTTTGACTTTTACTCAAGTGTGTTTTTAGCCAGATACTCAGACTTTTACATTTTGAGACGGTACCCATACTTTCACTTAAGTATAATTTCTGGGTACTTTTTACACCCCTGTCTGTAGTGCGTGTATAGCGATTGTAACAGTGGTCACAAACTACTGGTATGGTACTTCCTCCGATAGCCTTGAATCGCGAACCCTCTGCTCGCCAGCACCATGTGACCATGTGGTCTCGTCTTATCCATTCTGACATCCTGGGTTTTCTCCTACACAACAGAGTCTCCAACTCCAATTGAATCTACAAAGTTGTTCACAAAAGTGCATGTGTGCTTGTGTACCGGTGGTCACTAGGCAGGGGTATAAAAAGTACCCAGAAATTATACTTGTGTGAAAGTATGGGTACCGTCTCAAAATCGTACTCAAGTAAAAGTCAGTATCTGGCTAAAAACACACTTGAGTAAAAGTAAAAAAGTGTCTACTTTTAAACGTACTTAAGTACTAAAAAGTAAAAGTAAAAACTTGTTTTTATTGCAAGGGATAGACCAAAAAATTTATACGTGGCTTCGGAATTGCACATCCTAAGGTTCTTGTCAAATAGTTGAAAATAATTTTTAAATCACCACTGGTTAGTGGTTAATGAAAATATCCACTGAAGGCTTGTTAGCATTTTGTAGCAATGCCAATGGCAACAAATGGGTTCAGCTTTCCAGTTTACCAAACCATATACTGGCTAGCTGACCCCATTCGCTTCCACCACTAGCATTGCTACAAAATGTTAACAAGCTGACAGTGGACATTTCTCAGTAAGCGTAGTGCAGAATTTAAAATGGTTTTCAACTATTTGACCTGATTAAGTTGAGTCAAGTGTGCTGTTGGTGGAATTGAACAAAACAAATACATGGGGTGCCTTGAAGACCACTGGAACCACTGCCATAGAAAAATACAGATTTTAACCTTGTGTGTATTGAGCCGTACTGTATTGTACCCATTCTGCAATGTCTGTTAATACAATTTTCATTCGATCAATCTCCTTTGCGGTGATTGATTGACTGAAAATTGTATTAACAGATTGCAGAATGGGTACAATACAGTACGGCTCAATACACACAATTGTTAAGGTGATGCAGACCAGAGAAAGACTTTCGTCTTATTTACATCAGGGTCCCCCATTTCCAATTCATAATTAATTGTAAGTAAGGGTGCAACTAGCACCGTGCAATCCATTCTTTGTGGATCTAGCCCAAAGTGTCCTTAAGCCACTTAAAACCCCTAACTAGCTCTCGATGAGCAGGCTGGCACCTTGGTTGCCTCTGCCATCGGTGTGTGAATGGGTGAATGTGAGACCTAAATTGTGAAGCGCTTTGGATAAAAGTGCTTTGGATAAAAGTGCTAAATAAATGCAGACCAGCCCAGTATGTTAAACACCACAGTTTTATCCATTGCGCCACAATTTTACTTATGAGTGGGTTTTTACACCATCGCAAGGATTCTAAGCAGGTTTCTAGCAACAGTACATATACTGCCCTATTTCACTGCTCTGTTGCTATGAAAAGAGAACTTCTCACGGAGGAGGGTTAGCTAGTCAAAATGAATGCACAAATGACTTTACAATGAAATTAATAGGTTTTGACCACTAGTTGCATTGGAATAGAATAGAATAGAATAGAAATACTTAAATTATCCCGAAGGAAATTTGACACTACAAATCGATTACATTAAACATTTAGACAGTACAAAGTCACGAATAAGAATAACAAAACAAATTGCCTAAGAATAGAATAAAATATAGAGTAAAAATATACAGAAATCTACAGTAAGTGTAATACACAGTGTTGTTTCAAAAGTAAAAGTCCAGGAAGATGGTAACTGTCACTCTCATTGTAGAGCACAGTGGGAGAAAAGGGGTCCCCGAAGATTGTATCACATGTTCTTCCAGCGAAGGCATGAGGAAACATAAGCATGCCACATCTGCCTATGCAATCGGTCTATGCCATCGGTCTATGCCAGTGGTTCTCGATGGCGTCGACCATTAAAGTTTGTCGATTTCAATATTCATGGCAGACGCATCGTATCGTTACTTTGCCGTGAAAATGGTAAACGTTCAAAGTCATAACATGTGCAACACGTCATCTAACTAGTGCGCAATGAATTAATTAATCACATTCGAAATACAAATAACTTATTTTTGTCAACTCCAGCTGCAACACTGAACAATTGAAGGGGCTGAGCCGGATAGCTCACTCTCTCTCTCTCTCTCTCTCTCTCTCTCTCTCTCTCTCTCTCTCTCTCTCTCTCTCTCTCTCTCTCTCTCTCGGGGCTTCCTGTCAATCGTTGTCGGGTCGTTTTGGATTACCACTGCTTCTGCCTGTTCCCCCCGTTGTTGTACCTCGTCTGTTTTTCTTCAGGACGTCTATGAAAGTCGCCGCTGTTGTGTTTCTCTATCATCCGTTGGAGCTATGCCTCGTTGCCCGCTTTGCGCATTTGCGCTTTGGTGAGTTTTTGGGACAAACCTTTTGGATTCTCTGTTTTCTGTGTGTTTGGATAACACTGAAGATTTGCCGTTTTTGTTTTGTACTGGACTCAGCTAAACTTGTGTGTTGGTAACACTGAAGATTAAGTCACGTGTGATTGTACTGGACTCAGCTAAACTTGTGTGTTGGTAACACTGAAGATTAAGTCACGTGTGATTATACTGGACTCAGCTAAGGAAGACTGGACTGCCTCTGTATTCCGTTGGCTTGTTTATTGACCACTCGCTCTCTCTCTCCGTTCCTCCCCGAGTTGGATCCTGGAGTAGCTGCAGAGGCGCAGAGGCAGTGGCGCTACGCCGCTTCACCATCTCAATACCGGGACGATCTGCAGAGCCGCAGACAACTCTGCCAAGAACATTCTCCCCTTTGTTGTTCTTATTGTTATTTCGCTCATTCCTGTTTCAGAAATAAATACGCCCTAGTCTTTGGCTAACTCTGAACTACCTGTCTGTGCCGTGCTGTTGGGGTCGGTTTCAAACCATAACACTGTATCCCTTTTGGTTTTGGTGAACTTGAATGCAACCTCCTTTCATTAGGCAGTTCGCTTGTTAGATTTTGAGGAAGATCGCATCGACCAGTGGTTCTCAAACCGCTCCTGTCAGGCAGACCAAAATTATTTGCGCCCCCCCCCCCCTCGCCGCAACAAAATAGTCATGAAATGGGCCAAGTTTAAATTGATTGAAACAACAATATCATGAGCTTTCACTCAACCACACACACACACACACACACACACACACACACACACACACACACACACACACACACACACACACACACAGACACACACACACACACACAGACACACAGACACACAGACACACACTCACAGACACACACACAGAGCAACTTTTCAGTGCCGCAGCACGTCATCCTCTTCTTGATTACGTACAATCATTTGTACTGTCTGTTCCCCCCGTTGTTGTACCTCGTCTGTTTTTCTTCAGGACGTCTATGAAAGTCGCCGCTGTTGTGTTTCTCTATCATCCGTTGGAGCTATGCCTCGTTGCCCGCTTTGCGCATTTGCGCTTTGGTGAGTTTTTGGGACAAACCTTTTGGATTCTCTGTTTTCTGTGTGTTTGGATAACACTGAAGATTTGCCGTTTTTGTTTTGTACTGGACTCAGCTAAACTTGTGTGTTGGTAACACTGAAGATTAAGTCACGTGTGATTGTACTGGACTCAGCTAAACTTGTGTGTTGGTAACACTGAAGATTAAGTCACGTGTGATTATACTGGACTCAGCTAAGGAAGACTGGACTGCCTCTGTATTCCGTTGGCTTGTTTATTGACCACTCGCTCTCTCTCTCCGTTCCTCCCCGAGTTGGATCCTGGAGTAGCTGCAGAGGCGCAGAGGCAGTGGCGCTACGCCGCTTCACCATCTCAATACCGGGACGATCTGCAGAGCCGCAGACAACTCTGCCAAGAACATTCTCCCCTTTGTTGTTCTTATTGTTATTTCGCTCATTCCTGTTTCAGAAATAAATACGCCCTAGTCTTTGGCTAACTCTGAACTACCTGTCTGTGCCGTGCTGTTGGGGTCGGTTTCAAACCATAACACTGTATCCCTTTTGGTTTTGGTGAACTTGAATGCAACCTCCTTTCATTAGGCAGTTCGCTTGTTAGATTTTGAGGAAGATCGCATCGACCAGTGGTTCTCAAACCGCTCCTGTCAGGCAGACCAAAATTATTTGCGCCCCCCCCCCCCCCTCGCCGCAACAAAATAGTCATGAAATGGGCCAAGTTTAAATTGATTGAAACAACAATATCATGAGCTTTCACTCAACCACACACACACACACACACACACACACACACACACACACACACACACACACACACACACACACACACACACACACACACAGACACACACACACACACACAGACACACAGACACACAGACACACACTCACAGACACACACACAGAGCAACTTTTCAGTGCCGCAGCACGTCATCCTCTTCTTGATTACGTACAATCATTTGTCAGGCTAAAAGTATTTGATCAATTGCATCCTGGGGTATAATATCATTAATGTCAATCCCCTGTGAGTCCTAATAAATATAAACCCAGCGGCCGCCAGTGTGACCAAATTGTTTTTTTTTTTGCTTCGGGGGAGGATTGAGAAGGGATTACCGAAAGGTGGGGAGAGCAGCCGGGGGGGGGGGGTTGCGTGAATATTAAAGGCAACCAACTTGTGTTCGGCTTTTCTCTGATTGGCCGCGCCCCCCCGCCCCCACGCGCAGGCAAGCGCAGTCGTCCCATGTCCCAAATGAAATCCAAGGAGCGCAAGCGAGCGGCAGCGCGGGCAACCAACTTGTGTCAACCAACTTGTGTTCAGCTGCGGTAGCAGTGGAGCGCTATGAAATGCGCTGAACTAGAAAGCGTAACGTTATTATGTTTCGCTTCACTGTACACCAGATTCACTCGTGTATAAACAAAGCCCATACAGTTATGAAATGCGCTGAAGTAGAAAGCGTAACGTTATTATGTTTCGCGTCACTGTACATCACTTCAGCTCCAGCAGCAGCAGCAGCAGCACCGTTGTACTACCAGATTCACTCGTGTATAAACAAAGCCCATACAGTTATGAAATGCGCTGAACTAGAAAGCGTAACATTATTATGTTTCGCGTCACTGTACATCACTTCAGCTCCAGCAACAGCAGCAGCAGCACCGTTGTACTACCAGATTCACTAGTGTATAAACAAAGCCCATACAGTTATGAAATGCGCTGAACTAGAAAGCGTAACATTATTATGTTTCGCATCACTGTACATCACTTCAGCTCCAGCAGCAGCAGCAGCAGCACCGTTGTACTACCAGATTCACTAGTGTATAAACAAAGCCCATACAGTTATGAAATGCGCTGAACTAGAAAGCGTAACATTATTATGTTTCGCGTCACTGTACATCACTTCAGCTCCAGCAGCAGCAGCACCGTTGTACTACCAGATTCACTCGTGTATAAACAAAGCCCATACAGTTATGCTCATATTTTGCGAATGCATAAACTATATCTTAAATTATGGCTATGTGTCTAATATGGCTGTCGCTTATCAATGACTTCGCAACAGCCATATTAGACACATCGCCATAATTTAAGATATAGTTTATGCATTCGCAAATATGAGAGCTCTGTCATTGAAGTGGGTGGTGGCACTAACAGTAGCGATTTTTATTGTTTTGTCATGACCAAACATAATCCCAACATAGATAGGAGGTGTACTGTATGTCAAATGTCGGTCATGTGGGCATGGTGGAAGAGTTTAGTACAGTCACACAACAGAACACCAGTGGCATTAACCAACAAGGGCGCTCCTCTCAAGAGTACCTGGGGGAGCCTCATGCGCATGCGCGTCTGCCGCGTCTCGCCGCGTCTCTCGAGTCTCTCTTGCCGCGAAGGCCGTGTGCTAGTGGATTGATTGATTGGCCGTGTGGCCAATCAGAGAAACGCTGAACGAAAAGCTGAACACAAGTTGGTTGCCTTTAATATTCACGCGGGGGGGTTAGGGGTGAAGAAAACAAATCCCTAATCACTTTGTAATAACATATTATTACAAAGCATATAGTCTAAAATACCACCATGCACTATTCAAGACGCGATGGAGCGCATGCAGAATTTCGCTCTCTAAGATGTTTGACATGTCCCTGCTCTCAGCCAACTGCTGACTCAATTATAGCAATTATAGATTTACGTTATATATAATGTATTTACGTCAACTCCCTCTGGAATGTTGTTAACACGAGTTGAAACTGGCTTTGGATCTGTAGAATGTTTTGCCTGCTTTTCTCTGATCATCCTATAGTATAGACCGTATAGTACGGCTCGAAGCTTAATCCCCCCCCCCCTCTGTGAACACCTCCTTGTTCAGGAGTGTTTTTCACATTTATTATGATTACCTCAATCATGATCTTGTTCTGTCTTGTGGGCTGGTAATGACACATACGTAATGCTACACTTTACGAGTTTAACTGAGAGAGAAAACATGACACTGTGATCCTATAGACAATGGTTTAACACAAAACAAGAGATTAGATACACAATAGCACCAACTTTCACCTCATATGACATATAACTCGTGTTGATTAAGTTAAAGCCTGTACTATACTAAAGTTAGTCAGGTAACCATGCTACTTACAGTTTAGGTCACATATATTAGGTAACCTGTGTGTGTTACCAAGGTAATGAGCTGTCAGTGTAATATGGGGGATTTTTAAGTTAACTTCTTTTAGCTGACGCTTGTATCCATAAGCGAAAGTTCTGTACAACAAGTCAGCAGGAAGGGTACAACTCTGGCAGCTAAGGGTAAGTAATATTGTTCGTCAAACAGTGTCGAACTTGAGTGCTACAGACTTGAGTGCTTATTAGCATAGTAGGTATTAGTATAGTAGGAAGTATTTTCCACCATTGTGATCTTGATCGTCCTTTTTCACATAATCGGGAATTCATTGTAGGATGATAGATAAATCCCCATCTCACCACCATAGTAACTACAAGTGATGTTATAAACATCCGCTTTCACAGGCAGAACCCTTGTCGTTGTATGCCAGTGGGTTGATTTCACATCTAATGGACCCGCTAAACCTAACCTGATCTGACTATTCAAGAGAGCTGCTGGCGTCTAAGTTAATGCACATTAAATGTAACGATGTTATTTAATAAAATACATAACCTAGTTGCCTAAAGGGTATAAGTGACTGTAGTTTTACAGCAGGTAAACCAAACTAGAATCCCAGAGGTGGTGTTGTAGGTTGAAGCCCCCTTTCAGACATTTTGTCAGGCAATCAACATGAATAAACGCTTGTTTTTACCTAGTAATCACAGGAGGGGAGAACACTTGTAACTTTTACGACATTGCCACGGGGGAAACCGACTACATACGAGGCATTCATGAGGGCCTCGACGGGGCCTGCGGGAGAAAAAACATTTTCCCCCAATGAAAATGACAACAGCGCTAAACGTGTACAGTGACATGCTGTTTTAGAAGCTGCTTTTTTACGGCCTCCCCTGAGTTTTACATGAGACGTGGCGACTGCGACGCACAATGAAATAATGAACACAAATACTGGGGCTGCATTCATACTGGGGGCTTTTTTCCATGCCCCCCCCCCCCCCACTAAGACAAGAAGAGTGGCGCTTTGACTGCTGTCCCCGTAAATCTATCACTGAGACGGTTACGTGATGCTAAAATGAGCGTGACCATTTGTTTGTTTTTCGGCGTGTTTTACAGTAGCCGATGATGCTATAGCCAGTGGCCGATTAACAGAGTGATGTAAATGTGTGGTTTTTATGGACTCTGGCCTCGCAAGGTTTTTATTAGGATAATGGAAATATATTTGCCAATGTTTCCAATTACACATTCCTCACAGTTTTGCAATGGAACAGGCCATGTTGAAAATATGAATCAGTGAATTAAAGAAAGTTTTTTAATTTAATTTAATTTGAACCTTTATTTACCCACGGTAAGTTCGCTGAGCACGGATGCTCTTTTTCAGCTACGCCCCTGCTTCACATTCACACAGTTCCATTCACACCTGGGAGCTGCCCATAGTACAACCACAGTCTGACACCGTTGGCCACTGAGCAACTCCACTGGAGCAGTTTGGGATTTAGTGCCTTGCTCAAGGGCACTTCAGTGGTTGGTGTTAAGGGTATGGGATTGAGAGTTATTCATTCGCTTTCCGAACCCAGATTATTTCTGCCGGTCTGGGGTATCGAACCGGCGACCATTCGGTCACAAACCCGCTTCTCTAACCTTTAGGCCACCGCTTCCCCCATCATTGTTTTTTCCCCCCTTGTGATTTTATTATGTACCAAGATAAATTAGAGTGTAAAGAATGATTACATTGTCTCATTGGTGGAAATCCTACTTGTGGTACTGTAGTAAGGTTGTGGTACTGAATTAAGGTTGAGGAACCAAAACAGAATAATTTCACTCTCCTGTACTCATATGAAGATGTGATTAAGCATTACATCATGCGCAGGAGTGGTTTGTGAACAATAAACCATGCCTAGGGGTGGTTGTTAGGCCCGAGGCGCAGCCGAGGGTTGTTAGACCCCCCTAGGCATGGTTTATTGTTCACAAATTACGACTGCAAGTGGTGTAAAGCTTTTATACAACTGCCACATTCATCCAACCTTATTGCTATACAATAAACACACATTAATCGAAGATTTATTGAAAAAACCATCCGCCAGAAAAAGTAGTTCCCACAACTACAAAAAAGACAATTTGCCTCCATGTGGAAGCAGCTCGGAAGTGCATCCAACCAACTAACACATCCAACTGTGTATTATTGGAATGATTGAGAGAAGTTGCCTCATGTGGAAGCAGCTCGGAAGTGCATCCAACCAACTAACACATCCAACTGTGTATTATTGGAATGATTGATTGAAAATTGTATTACCAGATGCAGAATGGGTACAATACAGTACGGCTCAATACACACAATTGTTAAGGGGATGCAGACCTACTTTATATAGAACTTCATTCTTAGATGCTTCTATAGAAAGTAGGTCAAACAAATTAAAAAGTTATTTTTTTAAACCTACTGTAGAGGGCCTAAACTTAACCAGTTGGAAACTAAGCGTACAGTAATAAAATTAGCAATCAATCAATCAATCAACTCAATAGGCCATGCTCACTTAGAACAGCGCAGCACCCAGCTCTCTCTCAGTCTGACTATCCCCCGCGTTGCAGAGAGGAGTGTGTGTGTGTGTGTGTGTGTGTGTGTGTGTGTGTGTGTGTGTGTGGGGGGGGGGGGGTGGAGACTGAGCCAGCGTCGGACAGTGTGAGAGTGAGGGCTGCAGTCAGAGAGAAGGAAAAATAAATTGAAAAAAAATCGCAAATTAATCAATCAATCAATCCGCGATTTTTCTTTTGTTCTGTATTGACTCATGACCCATCAATTACATCATCCAACATTGTTTAAATGACTAAGACATTCGCTGTGACAGAATCGCTTCATATTTAGTCGTTAGGACGCTATCATTGTTAAAGATTATTGTGCGCCATCTTGTGATCCGGCGGATTGATGTGATGTGATTCGGTTGTGGGCGGGTCCTGGGCCAGCAAGCGTGGACTGTTCGCAATACATACGTGTAAATGGACTGTTTCAGCCAATCAGAATCGAGAAATTTGCATGCCGTTGTATAACAATAAATAATCTGAAATCTGTAGAATTAAACACTTGTTGTGAAGCAGGCTGTGTAAAGCCCAATCACAATGCCCTTCCCTTGGCCCTACGGTTAGTTTTGAGTGCCCTTGATTGGGTACTAGTGGCCCTTCAAAATGAAGCTACCTCTAGGGGGTAGGGGTTTAAATCTTTACCTATGGAAATGGGACACCCCTTGTTTTGTCATCAGTAGTAAAGTAAGTAAAGACTTATGTACTATGTATCAGCTTGTTTGTAGTTTTTTGCAGGGCCTAGAACAGTGTAGTTACATATAATAATGATAGGCCTATATATTTAATGTATGTACTGTATCAAACACAGCACTTTATTTACAGCATATTTTGAGATTATGTTAATTGTGTGGCTACAATAATTTTTTTGTAATTTGAACTGAAATGTAGTTGAACTGAAATCTTTGGAACGCTGTGCATCTGGAGAGACAAAGCCACATCATTTGGTGTTTTTCCTCAATATCTCACACCTACACGAGTTATGAAACACCACCGGTTCTCCATAACCAGACAGGTCTCTCCTACATTACTGGCACCTGTTGCGGAGAAGACAAACCCGGAATAATAAGGAACGTTACTCCTTGGTTCGTCCAGTTGAGCAGTTTCTCCGTATCTGATTGTTGAACTGACCATAATGTCCGCCGTCAAAAGATACTTAAAAACCATTACTTTTTTCTTGATTTTGCTGGCTGAGGGCAGATATCTCAATAATATTCTGCTCAACCTCTATCTGCTGGCTGAGGGCAGATATCTCAGTGATATTCAGCTCAACCTCTATCTGCTGAGGGCAGATATCTCAGTGATATTCTGCTCAACCTAGGGGCAAATATCCCACAAATATCCCACAAGGCATTACAATTTATTCATCACATCGCATCAAGGTCGGTTGATTAAGTGGAAGCTGTAATTAGTGATTTGGCTGTTTTTCTTTCACATTTTACTAAAACAATGTCTGGGCTTTAGTAATCTGTGTGTTTTATTGATTAATTCAGAATACTGTATACATTAAGTTGGTTATACTTTAAAATGGCCCTATTCCAGTGTACTAACCTGTGTCGAAAAGGTTTGAAAAGGATCCAGCAGCAAAGCGGGGTATTTAATTTAGGAGTGAGTTTACACCAAGGCGTTACTACTGTGAGGTTTCGTTAAACAAGGTGCTAAAACCAACTGGCCCAGAGGAGCTGTCCAGCGATCTAAAGCAGAAGGAAGTGGCTGTACTGGGCAGCTCTCAGCTGTGGATGTGTGTCATTGTATTAGTGTATGTCTGAGCTCAGTGAGCTTAGCTTACAAAAAGTGTCTACTTGTATAGTCTTGAAGGACATCGACAGAGAACGGGACTCACTTGACAGAACAAGGAGGGAGGAAAGATATAACATGGTTGACATACCTTTAGATTAAAATGGACCTATATCAAGCCCTGCCTCTTTTCTTGGTCCTCCAATCACATCGTTGTTATTGTGCCTTATTATCATTGTAACCGCTGCGGTTTGCATGTATGAGTTTGAGCTGGTTTGATTTGTATGTTTATAATTGTTTAGTCTTTTGTATTTGTTTTATTCTTCTCTCTTTTGAATACATTTTCTTATATATAATCATATATACAGTATATATAATAATATATATGATATATCCATCTTCTAAAAGTTAAAAACGAATACAAATATTGTAAAAAAAAAAGAAAAAAAAAAGAACCTGTCTTCACCACGTCAGGTCTGACACAGGTCAGAATGAGACAATGAGGCCCCGGAATGGAACTCGGAAACAGCCGCAGCGAGAGAGAAAGAGAGGGAAAAAAGTCCTGTTTTTTCAAACCCCCGTATGGTTTTTCATAAAGGCAGGCTCTCTGATTGCCAGTGTCAAAGTGACAGGGTCCTTTATGAGCGCTTGGTGGGTCCCCGCCCTGGTTTGTATAGCCGGGCAGTGATATAGCCATGCCCATTGTTGGACTGCGAGGTGAGGAGCGGCCCCATCCTATTGAGAGGGGAGGGGCTCGGCCCCGCCCTCCTGCCCTGTGCTGTGTGTCAGGCTGAATAGGCAGGTAATGTGTCCGTGCCCCCCGGTGCCCCTCCCCGTGTGGGAAAGCGGGCGTAGAAAGCACCTGCAGCGGCGTCTCCACGGAGCAACACAGGCATTGCGTGCCAGTGCCGGACACCCCGGCTGCCACAAGGTGACACTCGGCGGTGATTGGTACACAGGGGAGACTGATACTGTACTCATGCTGCACGGTGCACTGAAAGCACTGAAAGCTAAATATGATATGGTACATCCAGTACAATACGTGTACAATTGCACACACACACACGCACACACATGCGTGCACGTACACACACACACACACACACATGCCTGAGTAAACACTGGCACTCATTTCCAAAGCTTTGGAAAAGTTACACACACTCACACACCTTCGTGCACACACGCACACACAATAGTGTATAGGGGAGAGTGGGGTAAGGAGTGGCCATTCTTACTTAAAGTGCCTTTAAAGCAAGGGGATTACAGTAATGCCCCCAACTAAAATATGTACACATAGTTTAGGATGGTGTGCATCCCTGGGGGACAATCACTTTGGATCTTAAATAAACTGTTTCAGAAATATAGCTTTAGAAAAGAAAGTGGTTTTGTGGCACAACTTGCCCCCGGTGCGGGGTAAGTTGTGCCATTAGAGAGAATACATTGTGCCATTGATCATTTTAAGTAAAACAGATAATTTTAATCTCAAAAGCGGTAAAAGCATCCTGCAGATCTTCATCTCCTTTCCAACCTGACATATAGTCTTCCCCTGTTGCACCTCTTTCACTGCTCTTTCCAACTTCTCAAGAGGAGTTGAAACCCTGTCTGTCTTCCGTTTGTATCTGCGTGGCATGATGGATTTTGGTCTAAAATTAAGAATATCACATATAGTTTTAGTGATCAAATGTAAGAATACAATGTACAATAACAATAAAATACAATAAAGTAATATATAGTTAATAATTATAAGTTGGGGCAACTTAACAAACAAAACATCTGGCACAACTTAACCCAGGCACTTTGGCACAAATCACCCCAAGCCTACCATTTTGAAAAAAATTCATCCCCCAGCTGTTTTGAGCTAGCATCATGCTAACTGTATAGACTCATGGTGTAGCTTACTAAAGCACTAAAACATATGTGAACTGTTTTCAAAGTAGTCTATAATTGTTCAAACACAGCAATCAAAAAACTTAAATGTGCTTAACTCTCAAGCCATGTGTCTCCCTTCTTTGCAGGTTGAGTGAAATGGATGCATCTTCAAAAATATGTTGTCACATGACCAACTTCTTCTATGGTTTTCTAGATAACAGGGTTGACACTACTTGCCCCTTGGCACACTTTACCCCACTCTCCCCTACATCAGAAATATTGCTACTTGTTTGCAACCTCTTGCAAATAAAGATATAAACCTGCATATGAGCAAAGAAAAAGCCACAAGGGCTGAGCATTATAGAATAAATGGATATCACAATAATAATAACTATATATATTTTGTTAGATGTGAAGTACCTTATTGACCTGCAATGCTCACTCACACCTCATAGACCTGTAACGTCACTAACTCACTCAATCAGTAATTCACTCTGCCCCTAGTGATGGCTAACAGATATGGCACTTTGTGGAAGATCAATGTCATGGTGAATGCTTCGCATCTATGAGACTGTATGCTCATGTGTGCAAAATCATGATTAGTAATCCAACTGATGTACATTGCATTGAGCAACATGGTAATGTATTGTGTGATATCAAACCACAACATTAATTTAGACAACAGTATTGTTGCACCACAAAATCACAATATTGTATTTTCATCACAAATATTCATTCAGCCCTAACAAGCTATGTACAGTATTTCATTATTGTGATAACTCGCCCCCAGTTAACTCTTGGCAGGGATACGACCTCACTACCAGGGTCGGCCGAGGAACAACGTGCCTTCAACACTCTTTAATACTGACTGTGGCGCATCAATCATTCTCTCATTTATTGCCTGGCATGTCCCATGTGTTGTGCCTGTGTTGCAATGCTGTCATTCCATGCATTCCTCCCCGGAACGCCCAAAT